>NW_027469663.1:0-80658 GCF_051020765.1 Lasioglossum baleicum
TATGCGTTATGCGTTATGCGTTATGCGTTATGCGTTATGCGTTATGCGTTATGCGTTATGCGTTATGCGTTATGCGTTATGCGTTATGCGTTATGCGTTATGCGTTATGCGTTATGCGTTATGTGTTATGCGTTATGCGTTATCCGTTATGCGTTATCCGCTTTGCGTTATGCGTTAAGCGTTATGCGTTATGCGTTATGAGCTATGCGTTAAGCGTTATGCGTTATGCATTATGCGTTATGCGTTATGCGTAATGCGTTATGCGTTATGCGTTAAGCGTTATGCGTTATGCGTTATGCGTTATGCGTTATGCGTTATGCGTTATGCGTTATGCGTTATGCGTTATGCGTTATGCGTTATGCGTTATGCGTTATGCGTTATGCGTTATGCGTTATGCGTTATGCGTTATGCGTTATGCGTTATGCGTTATGCGTTATGCGTTATGCGTTATGCGTTATGGGTTATGCGTTAAGCGTTATGCGTTATGCGTCATGAGCTATGCGTTAAGCGTTATGCGTTATGCGTTATGCGTTATGCGTTATGCGTTATGCGTTATGCGTTATGCGTTAAGCGTTATGCGTTATGCGTTATGAGCTATGCGTTAAGCGTTATGCGTTATGCATTATGCGTTATGCGTAATGCGTTATGCGTTAAGCGTTATGCGTTATGCGTTATGCGTTATGCGTTATGCGTTATGCGTTATGCGTTATGCGTTATGCGTTATGCGTTATGCGTTATGCGTTATGCGTTATGCGTTATGCGTTATGCGTTATGCGTTATGCGTTAAGCGTTATGCGTAATGCGTTATGCGTTATGCGTTATGCGTTATGCGTTATGCGTTATGCGTTATGCGTTATGCGTTATGCGTTATGCGTTATGCGTTATGCGTTATGCGTTATGCGTTATGCGTTATGCGTTATGTGTTATGCGTTATGCGTTATCAGCTATGCGTTAAGCGTTATGCATTATGCGTTATGCGTTATGCGTTATGCGTTATGCGTTATGCGTTATGCGTTATGCGTTATGCGTTATGCGTTATGCGTTATGCGTTATGCGTTATGCGTTAAGCGTTATGCGTTATGCGTTATGAGCTATGCGTTAAGCGTTATGCGTTATGCATTATGCGTTATGCGTTATGCGTTATGCGTTATGCGTTATGCGTTATGCGTTATGCGTTATGCGTTATGCGTTATGCGTTAAGCGTTATGCGTTATGCGTTATGAGCTATGCGTTAAGCGTTATGCGTTATGCATTATGCGTTATGCGTAATGCGTTATGCGTTAAGCGTTATGCGTTATGCGTTATGCGTTATGCGTTATGCGTTATGCGTTATGCGTTATGCGTTATGCGTTATGCGTTATGCGTTATGCGTTATGCGTTATGCGTTATGCGTTATGCGTTATGCGTTATGCGTTATGCGTTATGCGTTATGCGTTATGCGTTATCCGTTATGCGGTATGCGTTATCCGTTATGCGTTATGCGTTATGCGTTATGCGTTATGCGTTATGCGTTATGCGTTGTGCGTTATGCGTTATGCGTTATGCGTTATGCGTTATGCGTTATGCGTTATGCGTTATGCGTTAAGCGTTATGCGTTATGCGTTATGCGATATGTGTTATGCGTTATGCGTTATGCGTTATGCGTTATGCGTTATGCGTTGTGATTTATGCGTTATGCGTTATGCGGTTTGCGTTATGCGTTATGCGTTATGCTTTATGCGTTATGCGTTATGCGTCTTGCGTTATCCGTTATGCGTTATGCGTTATGCGTTATGCGTTATGCGTTATGCGTTATGCGTTATGCGTTATGCGTTATGGGTTATGCGTTATGCGTAATTCGTTATGCGTTATGCGCGATGCGTTATGCGTTATGCGTTATGGGCTATGCGTTATGCGTTATCAGCTATGCGTTAAGCGTTATGCGTTATGCATTATGCGTTATGCGTTATGCGTAATGCGTTATGCGTTATGCGTTATGCGTTATGCGTTATGCGTTATGCGTTATGCGTTATGCGTTATGCGTTATGCGTTATGCGTTATGCGTTATGCGTTATGCGTTATGCGTTATGCGTTATGCGTTATGCGTTATGCGTTATGCGTTATGCGTTATGCGTTATGCGTTATGCGTTATGCGTTATGCGTTATGCGTTATGCGTTATGCGTTATGCGTTATGCGTTATGCGTTATGCGTTATGCGTTATGCGTTATGCGTTATGCGTTATGCGTTATGCGTTATCCGTTATGCGTTATCCGTTATGCGTTATGCGTTAAGCGTTATGCGTTATGCGTTATGAGCTATGCGTTAAGCGTTATGCGTTATGCATTATGCGTTATGCGTTATGCGTAATGCGTTATGCGTTAAGCGTTATGCGTTATGCGTTATGCGTTATGCGTTAAGCGTTATGCGTTATGCGTTATGCGTTATGCGTTATGCGTTATGCGTTATGCGTTATACGTTATGCGTTATGCGTTATGCGTTATGCGTTATGCGTTATGCGTTATGCGTTATGCGTTATGCGTTATGCGTTATGCGTTATGCGTTATGCGTTATGCGTTATGCGTTATGCGTTATGCGTTATCCGTTATGCGTTATGCGCGATGCGTTATGCGTTATGCGTTATGGGCTATGCGTTAAGCGTTATGCGTTATGCATTATGCGTTACGCGTTATGCGTTATGCGTTATGCGTTATGCGTTAAGCGTTATGCGTTATGCGTTATGCGTTATGCGTTATGCGTTATGCGTTATGCGTTATGCGTTATGCGTTATGCGTTATGCGTTATGCGTTATGCGTTATGCGTTATGCGTTATGCGTTATGCGTTATGCGTTATGCGTTATGCGTTATGCGTTGTGATTTATGCGTTATGCGTTATGCGGTTTGCGTTATGCGTTATGCGTTATGCGTTATGCGTCATGCGTTATGCGTTATACGTTATGCGTTATGCGCTATGCGCTATGCGTTATGCGTTATGCGTTATGCGTTATGCGTTATGCGTTATGCGTTATGCGTTATGCGTTATGCGTTATGCGTTATGCGTTATGCGTTATGCGTTATGCGTTATGCGTTATGCGTTATGCGTTATGCGTTATGCGTTATGCGTTATTCGTTATGCGTTATGCGTTATGCGTTATGCGTTATGCGTTATGGGTTATGCGTTATGCGTTATTCGTTATGCGCTATGCGTTATGCGTTATGCGTTATCCGTTATGCGTTATGCGTTATGCGTTATGCGTTATGCGTTATCCGTTATGCGTTATGCGCGATGCGTTATGCGTTAAGCTTTATGGGCTATGCGTTAAGCGTTATGCGTTATGCATTATGCGTTACGCGTTATGCGTTAGGCGTTATGCGTTAAGCGTTATGCGTTATGCGTTATGCGTTATGTGTTATGCGTTATGCGTTATGCGTTATGCGTTATGCGTTATGCGTTATGCGTTATGCGTCATGCGTTATGCGTTATGCGTTATGCGTTATGCTTTATGCTTTATGCGTTATGCGTCTTGCGTCATGCGTTATGCGTTATGCGTTATGCGTTATGCGTTATGCGTTATGCGTTATGGGTTATGCGTTATGCGTAATTCGTTATGCGTTATGCGTTATGCGATATGCGTTATGCGTTATCCGTTATGCATTATGCGTTATGCGTTATGCGTTATCCGTTATGCGTTATGCGCGATGCGTTATGCGTTATGCGTTATGGGCTATGCGTTATGCGTTATCAGCTATGCGTTAAGCGTTATGCGTTATGCATTATGCGTTATGCTTTATGCGTAATGCGTTATGCGTTATGCGTTATGCGTTATGCGTTATGCGTTATGCGTTATGCGTTATGCGTTATGCGTTATGCGTTATGCGTTATGCGTTATGCGTTATGCGTTATGCGTTATGCGTTATGCGTTATGCGTTATGCGTTATGCGTTATGCGTTATGCGTTGTGATTTATGCGTTATGCGTTATGCGGTTTGCGTTATGCGTTATGCGTTATGCTTTATGCGTTATGCGTTATGCGTCTTGCGTTATCCGTTATGCGTTATGCGTTATGCGTTATGCGTTATGCGTTATGCGTTATGCGTTATGCGTTATGCGTTATGCGTTATGGGTTATGCGTTATGCGTAATTCGTTATGCGTTATGCGCGATGCGTTATGCGTTATGCGTTATGGGCTATGCGTTATGCGTTATCAGCTATGCGTTAAGCGTTATGCGTTATGCATTATGCGTTATGCGTTATGCGTAATGCGTTATGCGTTATGCGTTATGCGTTATGCGTTATGCGTTATGCGTTATGCGTTATGCGTTATGCGTTATGCGTTATGCGTTATGCGTTATGCGTTATGCGTTATGCGTTATGCGTTATGCGTTATGCGTTATGCGTTATGCGTTATGCGTTATGCGTTATGCGTTATGCGTTATGCGTTATGCGTTATGCGTTATGCGTTATGCGTTATGCGTTATGCGTTATGCGTTATGCGTTATGCGTTATGCGTTATGCGTTATGCGTTATGCGTTATGCGTTATCCGTTATGCGTTATCCGTTATGCGTTATGCGTTAAGCGTTATGCGTTATGCGTTATGAGCTATGCGTTAAGCGTTATGCGTTATGCATTATGCGTTATGCGTTATGCGTAATGCGTTATGCGTTAAGCGTTATGCGTTATGCGTTATGCGTTATGCGTTAAGCGTTATGCGTTATGCGTTATGCGTTATGCGTTATGCGTTATGCGTTATGCGTTATACGTTATGCGTTATGCGTTATGCGTTATGCGTTATGCGTTATGCGTTATGCGTTATGCGTTATGCGTTATGCGTTATGCGTTATGCGTTATGCGTTATGCGTTATGCGTTATCCGTTATGCGTTATGCGCGATGCGTTATGCGTTATGCGTTATGGGCTATGCGTTAAGCGTTATGCGTTATGCATTATGCGTTACGCGTTATGCGTTATGCGTTATGCGTTATGCGTTAAGCGTTATGCGTTATGCGTTATGCGTTATGCGTTATGCGTTATGCGTTATGCGTTATGCGTTATGCGTTATGCGTTATGCGTTATCAGCTATGCGTTAAGCGTTATGCGTTATGCATTATGCGTTATGCGTTATGCGTAATGCGTTATGCGTTATGCGTTATGCGTTATGCGTTATGCGTTATGCGTTATGCGTTATGCGTTATGCGTTATGCGTTATGCGTTATGCGTTATGCGTTATGCGTTATGCGTTATGCGTTATGCGTTATGCGTTATGCGTTATGCGTTATGCGTTATGCGTTATGCGTTATGCGTTATGCGTTATGCGTTATGCGTTATGCGTTATGCGTTATGCGTTATGCGTTATGCGTTATGCGTTATGCGTTATGCGTTATGCGTTTTGCGTTATGGGTTATGCGTTATGCGTTATGCGTTATGCGTTATGCGTTATGCGTTATGCGTTATGCGTTATGCGTTATGCGTTATGCGTTATGCGTTATGCGTTATGCGTTATGCGTTATGCGTTATGCGTTATGCGTTATGCGTTATGCGTTATGCGTTATGCGTTATGCGTTATGCGTTATGCGTTATGCGTTATGCGTTATGCGTTATGCGTTATGCGTTATGCGTTATGCGTTATGCGTTATGCGTTATGCGTTATGCGTGATGCGTTATGCGTTATGCGTTATGTGTTATGCGTTATGCGTTATGCGTTATGCGTTATCCGTTATGCGTTATGCGTTAAGCGTTATGCGTTATGCGTTATGCGTTATGCGTTATACGTTATGCGTTATGCGTTATGCGTTATGCGTAATGCGTTATGCGTTATGGGTTATGGGTTATGCGTTATGCGTTATGCGTTATGCGTTATGCGTTATGCGTTATGCGTTATGCGTTATGCGTTATGGGTTATGCGTTATGCGTAATTCGTTATACGTTATGCGTTATGCGTTATGCGTTATCCGTTATGCGTTATGCGTTATGCGTTATCCGTTATGCGTTATGCGCGATTTGTTATGCGTTATGCGTTATGGGCTATGCGTTAAGCGTTATGCGTTATGCATTATGCGTTACGCGTTATGCGTTATGGGTTATGGGTTATGCGTTATGCGTTATGCGTTATGCGTTATGCGTTATGCGTTATGGGCTATGCGTTAAGCGTTATGCGTTATGCATTATGCGTTACGCGTTATGCGTTATGCGTTATGCGTTATGCGTTATGCGTCATGCGTTATGCGTTATGCGTTATGCGTTATGCTTTGTGCGTTATGCGTTATGCGTTATGCGTTATGCGTTATGCGTTATGCGTTATGCGTTATGCGTTATGGGTTATGCGTTATGCGTAATTCGTTATGCGTTATGCGTTATGCGATATGCGTTATGCGTTATCCGTTATGCATTATGCGTTATGCGTTATCCGTTATGCGTTATGCGCGATGCGTTATGCGTTATGCGTTATGGGCTATGCGTTATGCGTTATCAGCTATGCGTTAAGCGTTATGCGTTATGCATTATGCGTTATGCGTTATGCGTAATGCGTTATGCGTCATGCGTTATGCGTTATGCGTTATGCGTTATGCTTTGTGCGTTATGCGTTATGCGTTATGCGTTATGCGTTATGCGTTATGCGTTATGCGTTATGCGTTATGGGTTATGCGTTATGCGTAATTCGTTATGCGTTATGCGTTATGCGATATGCGTTATGCGTTATCCGTTATGCATTATGCGTTATGCGTTATCCGTTATGCGTTATGCGCGATGCGTTATGCGTTATGCGTTATGGGCTATGCGTTATGCGTTATCAGCTATGCGTTAAGCGTTATGCGTTATGCATTATGCGTTATGCGTTATGCGTAATGCGTTATGCGTTATGCGTTATGCGTTATGCGTTATGCGTTATGCGTTATGCGTTATGCGTTATGCGTTATGCGTTATGCGTTATGCGTTATGCGTTATGCGTTATGCGTTATGCGTTATGCGTTATGCGTTATGCGTTATGCGTTATGCGTTATGCGTTATGCGTTATGCGTTATGCGTTATGCGTTATGCGTTATGCGTTATGCGTTATGCGTTATGCGTTATGCGTTATGCGTTATGTGTTATGCGTTATGCGTTATCCGTTATGCGTTATCCGTTATGCGTTATGCGTTAAGCGTTATGCGTTATGCGTTATGCGTTATGCGTTATGCGTTATGCGTTATGCGTTATGCGTTATGCGTTATGGGTTATGGGTTATGCGTTATGCGTTATGCGTTATGCGTTATGCGTTATGCGTTATGCGTTATGGGTTATGCGTTATGCGTAATTCGTTATGCGTTATGCGTTATGCGTTATGCGTTATCCGTTATGCGTTATGCGTTATGCGTTATCCGTTATGCGTTATGCGCGATGCGTTATGCGTTATGCGTTATGGGCTATGCGTTAAGCGTTATGCGTTATGCATTATGCGTTACGCGTTATGCGTTATGCGTTATGCGTTATGCGTTATGCGTTATGCGTTATGCGTTATGCGTTATGCGTTATGCGTTATGCGTTATGCGTTATGCGTTATGCGTTATGCGTTATCCGTTATGCGTTATGCGTTATGCGTTATCCGTTATGCGTTATGCGTTAAGCGTTATGCGTTATGCGTTATGAGCTATGCGTTAAGCGTTATGCGTTATGCATTATGCGTTATGCGTTATGCGTAATGCGTTATGCGTTAAGCGTTATGCGTTATGCGTTATGCGTTATGCGTTATGCGTTAAGCGTTATGCGTTATGCGTTATGCGTTATGCGTTATGCGTTATGCGTTATGCGTTATGCGTTATGCGTTATGCGTTATGCGTTATGCGTTATGCGTTATGCGTTATGCGTTATGCGTTATGCGTTATGCGTTATGCGTTATCCGTTATGCGTTATGCGCGATGCGTTATGCGTTATGCGTTATGGGCTATGCGTTAAGCGTTATGCGTTATGCATTATGCGTTACGCGTTATGCGTTATGCGTTATGCGTTATGCATTATGCGTTACGCGTTATGCGTTAGGCGTTATGCGTTAAGCGTTATGCGTTATGCGTTAAGCGTTATGCGTTATGCGTTATGCGTTATGCGTTATGCGTTATGCGTTATGCGTTATGCGTTATGCGTTATGCGTTATGCGTTATGCGTTATGCGTTATGCGTTATGCGTTATGCGTTATGCGTTATGCGTTATGCGTTATGCGTTATGCGTTATGCGTTATGGGTTATGCGTTATGCGTTATTCGTTATGCGCTATGCGTTATGCGTTATGCGTTATCCGTTATGCGTTATGCGTTATGCGTTATGCGTTATGCGTTATCCGTTATGCGTTATGCGCGATGCGTTATGCGTTAAGCTTTATGGGCTATGCGTTAAGCGTTATGCGTTATGCATTATGCGTTACGCGTTATGCGTTAGGCGTTATGCGTTAAGCGTTATGCGTTATGCGTTATGCGTTATGTGTTATGCGTTATGCGTTATGCGTTATGCGTTATGCGTTATGCGTTATGCGTTATGCGTTATGCGTTATGCGTCATGCGTTATGCGTTATGCGTTATGCGTTATGCTTTGTGCGTTATGCGTTATGCGTTATGCGTTATGCGTTATGCGTTATGCGTTATGCGTTATGCGTTATGCGTTATGCGTTATGCGTTATGCGTTATGCTTTATGCGTTATGCGTTATGCGTCTTGCGTTATCCGTTATGCGTTATGCGTTATGCGTTATGCGTTATGCGTTATGCGTTATGGGTTATGCGTTATGCGTAATTCGTTATGCGTTATGCGTTATGCGATATGCGTTATGCGTTATCCGTTATGCATTATGCGTTATGCGTTATGCGTTATCCGTTATGCGTTATGCGCGATGCGTTATGCGTTATGCGTTATGGGCTATGCGTTATGCGTTATCAGCTATGCGTTAAGCGTTATGCGTTATGCATTATGCGTTATGCGTTATGCGTAATGCGTTATGCGTTATGCGTTATGCGTTATGCGTTATGCGTTATGCGTTATGCGTTAAGCGTTATGCGTTATGCGTTATGCGTTATGCGTTAAGCGTTATGCGTTATGCGTTATGCGTTATGCGTTATGCGTTATGCGTTATGCGTTATGCGTTATGCGTTATGCGTTATGCGTTATGCGTTATGCGTTATGCGTTATGCGTTATGCGTTATGCGTTATGCGTTATGCGTTATGCGTTATGCGTTATGCGTTATGCGTTATGCGTTATGGGTTATGCGTTATGCGTAATTCGTTATGCGTTATGCGTTATGCGTTATGCGTTATCCGTTATGCGTTATGCGTTATGCGTTATCCGTTATGCGTTATGCGCGATGCGTTAAGCGTTATGCGTTATGGGCTATGCGTTAAGCGTTATGCGTTATGCATTATGCGTTACGCGTTATGCGTTTTGCGTTATGCGTTATGCGTTATGCGTTATGCGTTATGCGTTATGCGTTATGCGTTATGCGTTATGCGTTATGCGTTATCCGTTATGCGTTATGCGTTATGCGTTATCCGTTATGCGTTATGCGTTAAGCGTTATGCGTTATGCGTTATGAGCTATGCGTTAAGCGTTATGCGTTATGCATTATGCGTTATGCGTTATGCGTAATGCGTTATGCGTTAAGCGTTATGCGTTATGCGTTATGCGTTATGCGTTAAGCGTTATGCGTTATGCGTTATGCGTTATGCGTTATGCGTTATGCGTTATGCGTTATGCGTTATGCGTTATGCGTTATGCGTTATGCGTTATGCGTTATGCGTTATGCGTTATGCGTTATGCGTTATCCGTTATGCGTTATGCGCGATGCGTTATGCGTTATGCGTTATGGGCTATGCGTTAAGCGTTATGCGTTATGCATTATGCGTTACGCGTTATGCGTTATGCGTTATGCGTTATGCATTATGCGTTACGCGTTATGCGTTAGGCGTTATGCGTTAAGCGTTATGCGTTATGCGTTAAGCGTTATGCGTTATGCGTTATGCGTTATGCGTTATGCGTTATGCGTTATGCGTTATGCGTTATGCGTTATGCGTTATGCGTTATGCGTTATGCGTTATGCGTTATGCGTTATCCGTTATGCGTTATGCGTTATGCGTTATCCGTTATGCGTTATGCGCGATGCGTTATGCGTTATGCGTTATGGGCTATGCGTTAAGCGTTATGCGTTATGCATTATGCGTTACGCGTTATGCGTTATGCGTTATGCGTTATGCGTTATGCGTTATGCGTTATGCGTTATGCGTTATGCGTTATGCGTTATGCGTTATCCGTTATGCGTTATGCGTTATGCGTTATCCGTTATGCGTTATGCGTTAAGCGTTATGCGTTATGCGTTATGAGCTATGCGTTAAGCGTTATGCGTTATGCATTATGCGTTATGCGTTATGCGTAATGCGTTATGCGTTAAGCGTTATGCGTTATGCGTTATGCGTTATGCGTTATGCGTTATGCGTTATGCGTTATGCGTTATGCGTTATGCGTTATGCGTTATGCGTTATGCGTTATGCGTTATGCGTTATGCGTTATGCGTTATGCGTTATGCTTTATGCGTTATGCGTTATGCGTCTTGCGTTATCCGTTATGCGTTATGCGTTATGCGTTATGCGTTATGCGTTATGCGTTATGCGTTATGCGTTATGCGTTATGCGTTATGCGTTATGCGTTATGGGTTATGCGTTATGCGTAATTCGTTATGCGTTATGCGTTATGCGTTATGCGTTATGCGTTATGCGTTATGCGTTATGCGTTATCCGTTATGCGTTATGCGTTATGCGTTATCCGTTATGCGTTATGCGCGATGCGTTATGCGTTATGCGTTATGCGTTATGGGCTATGCGTTAAGCGTTATGCGTTATCCGTTATGCGTTATGCGTTATGCGTTATCCGTTATGCGTTATGCGCGATGCGTTATGCGTTATGCGTTATGCGTTATGGGCTATGCGTTAAGCGTTATGCATTAAGCGTTACGCGTTATGCGTTAGGCGTTATGCGTTAAGCGTTATGCGTTATGCGTTATGCGTTATGTGTTATGCGTTATGCGTTATGCGTTATGCGTTATGCGTTATCCGTTATGCGTTATGCGTTATGCGTTATGGGCTATGCGTTAAGCGTTATGCGTTATGCATTATGCGTTATGCGTTATGCGTTATGCGTTATGCGTTATGCGTTATGCGTTATGCGTTATGCGTTATGCGTTATGCGTTATGCGTTATGCGTTATCCGTTATGCGTTATGCGTTATGCGTTATGCGTTATGCGTTATCCGTTATGCGTTATGCGTTAAGCGTTATGCGTTATGCGTTATGAGCTATGCGTTAAGCGTTATGCGTTATGCATTATGCGTTATGCGTAATGCGTTATGCGTTAAGCGTTATGCGTTATGCGTTATGCGTTATGCGTTATGCGTTATGCGTTATGCGTTATGCGTTATGCGTTATGCGTTATGCGTTATGCTTTATGCGTTATGCGTTATGCGTCTTGCGTTATCCGTTATGCGTTATGCGTTATGCGTTATGCGTTATGCGTTATGCGTTAAGCGTTATGCGTTATGCGTTATGCGTTATGCGTTAAGCGTTATGCGTTATGCGTTATGCGTTACGCGTTATGCGTTATGCGTTATGCGTTATGCGTTATGCGTTATGCGTTATGCGTAATGCGTTATGCGTTATGCGTTATGCGTTATGCGTTATGCGTTATGCGTAATGCGTTATGGGTAATGCGTTATGCGTTATGCGTTATGCGTTATGCGTTATGCGTTAAGCGTTATGCGTTATGCGTTATGCGTTATGCGTTATGCGTTATGCGTTATGCGTTATGCGTTATGCGTTATGCGTTATGCGTTATGCGTTATGCGTTATGCGTTATGCGTTATGCGTTATGCGTTATGCGTTATGCGTTATGCGTTATGCGTTATGCGTTATGCGTTATGCGTTATGCGTTATGCGTTATGCGTTATGCGTTATGCGTTATGCGTTATGCGTTATGCGTTATGCGTTATGCGTTATGCGTTATGCGTTATGCGTTATGCGTTATGCGTTATGCGTTATGCGTTATGCGTTATGCGTTATGCGTTATGCGTTATGCGTTATGCGTTATGCGTTATGCGTTATGCGTTATGCGTTATGCGTTATGCGTTATGCGTTATGCGTTATGCGTTATGCGTTATGCGTTATGCGTTATGCGTTATGCGTTAAGCGTTATGCGTTATGCGTTATGAGCTATGCGTTAAGCGTTATGCGTTATGCGTTATGCGTTATGCGTTATGCGTTATGCGTTATGCGTTATGCGTTAAGCGTTATGCGTTATGCGTTATGCGTTATGCGTTATGCGTTATGCATTATGCGTTATGCGTTATGCGTTATGCGTTATGCGTTATGCGTTATGCGTTATGCGTTATGCGTTATGCGTTATGCGTTATGCGTTATGCGTTATGCGTTATGCGTTATGCGTTATGCGTTATGCGTTATGCGTTATGCGTTATGCGTTATGCGTTATGCGTTATGCGTTATGCGTTATGCGTTATGCGTTATGCGTTAAGCGTTATGCGTTATGCGTTATGCGTTATGCGTTATGCGTTATGCGTTATGCGTTATGCGTTATGCGTTATGCGTTATGCGTTATGCGTTATGCGTTATGCGTTATGCGTTATGCGTTATGCGTTATGCGTTATGCGTTATGCGTTATGCGTTATGCGTTATGCGTTATGCGTTATGCGTTATGCGTTATGCGTTATGCGTTATGCGTTATGCGTTATGCGTTATGCGTTATGCGTTATGCGTTATGCGTTATGCGTTATGCGTTATCCGTTATGCGTTATGCGTTATGCGTTATGGGCTATGCGTTAAGCGTTATGCGTTATGCATTATGCGTTATGCGTTATGCGTTATGCGTTATGCGTTATGCGTTATGCGTTATGCGTTATGCGTTATGCGTTATGCGTTATGCGTTATCCGTTATGCGTTATGCGTTATGCGTTATGCGTTATCCGTTATGCGTTATGCGTTAAGCGTTATGCGTTATGCGTTATGAGCTATGCGTTAAGCGTTATGCGTTATGCATTATGCGTTATGCGTTATGCGTAATGCGTTATGCGTTAAGCGTTATGCGTTATGCGTTATGCGTTATGCGTTATGCGTTATGCGTTATGCGTTATGCGTTATGCGTTATGCGTTATGCGTTATGCTTTATGCGTTATGCGTTATGCGTCTTGCGTTATCCGTTATGCGTTATGCGTTATGCGTTATGCGTTATGCGTTATGTGTTATGCGTTATGCGTTATGCGTTATGCGTTATGCGTTATGCGTTATGCGTTATGCGTTATGCGTTATGCGTTATGCGTTATGCGTTATGCGTTATGCGTTATGCGTTATGCGTTATGCGTTATGCGTTATGCGTTATGCGTTATGCGTTATGCGTTATGCGTTATGCGTTATGCGTTATGCGTTATGCGTTATGCGTTATGCTTTATGCGTTATGCGTTATGCGTCTTGCGTTATCCGTTATGCGTTATGCGTTATGCGTTATGCGTTATGCGTTATGCGTTATGCGATATGCGTTATGCGTTATGCGTTATGCGTTATGCGTTATGCGTTAAGCGTTATGCGTTATGCGTTATGCGTTATGCGTTATGGGTTATGGGTTATGCGTTATGCGTAATTCGTTATGCGTTATGCGTTATGCGTTATGCGTTATCCGTTATGGGTTATGCGTTATGCGTAATTCGTTATGCGTTATGCGTTATGCGTTATGCGTTATCCGTTATGCGTTATGCGTTATGCGTTATCCGTTATGCGTTATGCGCGATGCGTTATGCGTTATGCGTTATGGGCTATGCGTTAAGCGTTATGCGTTATGCATTATGCGTTACGCGTTATGCGTTATGCGTTATGCGTTATGCGTTATGCGTTATGCGTTATGCGTTATGTGTTATGCGTTATGCGTTATCCGTTATGCGTTATGCGTTATCCGTTATGCGTTATGCGTTAAGCGTTATGCGTTATGCGTTATGAGCTATGCGTTAAGCGTTATGCGTTATGCATTATGCGTTATGCGTTATGCGTAATGCGTTATGCGTTAAGCGTTATGCGTTATGCGTTATGCGTTATGCGTTATGCGTTATGCGTTATGCGTTATGCGTTATGCGTTATGCGTTATGCGTTATGCGTTATGCGTTATGCGTTATGCGTTATGCTTTATGCGTTATGCGTTATGCGTCTTGCGTTATCCGTTATGCGTTATGCGTTATGCGTTTTGCGTTATGCGTTATGCGTTATGTGTTATGCGTTATGCGTTATGCGTTATGCGTTATGCGTTATGCGTTATGCGTTATGTGTTATGCGTTATGCGTTATGCGTTATGCGTTATGCGTTATGCGTTATGCGTTATGCGTTATGCGTTATGCGTTATGCGTTATGCGTAATGCGTTATGCGTTAAGCGTTATGCGTTATGCGTTATGCGTTATGCGTTATGCGTTATGCGCTATGCGTTATGCGTTATGCGTTATGCGTTATGCGTTATGCGTTATGCGTTATGCGTTATGCGTTATGCTTTATGCGTTATGCGTCTTGCGTTATCCGTTATGCGTTATGCGTTATGCGTTTTGCGTTATGCGTTATGCGTTATGCGTTATGTGTTATGCGTTATGCGTTATGCGTTATGCGTTATGCGTTAAGCGTTATGCGTTATGCATTATGCGTTACGCGTTATGCGTTAGGCGTTATGCGTTAAGCGTTATGCGTTATGCGTTATGCGTTATGCGTTATCCGTTATGCGTTATGCGCGATGCGTTATGCGTTATGCGTTATGGGCTATGCGTTAAGCGTTATGCGTTATGCATTATGCGTTACGCGTTATGCGTTATGCGTTATGGGCTATGCGTTAAGCGTTATGCGTTATGCATTATGCGTTACGCGTTATGCGTTAGGCGTTATGCGTTATGCGTTATGCGTTATGCGTTATGCGTTATGCGTTATGCGTTAAGCGTTATGCGTTATGCGTTATGCGTTATGCGTTATGCGTTATGCGTTAAGCGTTATGCGTTATGCGTTAAGCGTTATGCGTTATGCGTTATGCGTTATGCGTTATGCGTTATGCGCTATGCGTTATGCGTTATGCGTTATGCGTTATGCGTTATGCGTTATGCGTTATGCGTTATGCGTTATGCGTTATGCTTTATGCGTTATGCGTCTTGCGTTATCCGTTATGCGTTATGCGTTATGCGTTTTGCGTTATGCGTTATGCGTTATGCGTTATGTGTTATGCGTTATGCGTTATGCGTTATGCGTTATGCGTTAAGCGTTATGCGTTATGCATTATGCGTTACGCGTTATGCGTTAGGCGTTATGCGTTAAGCGTTATGCGTTATGCGTTATGCGTTATGCGTTATCCGTTATGCGTTATGCGCGATGCGTTATGCGTTATGCGTTATGGGCTATGCGTTAAGCGTTATGCGTTATGCATTATGCGTTACGCGTTATGCGTTATGCGTTATGGGCTATGCGTTAAGCGTTATGCGTTATGCATTATGCGTTACGCGTTATGCGTTAGGCGTTATGCGTTATGCGTTATGCGTTATGCGTTATGCGTTATGCGTTATGCGTTAAGCGTTATGCGTTATGCGTTATGCGTTATGCGTTATGCGTTATGCGTTAAGCGTTATGCGTTATGCGTTATGCGTTATGCGTTATGCGTTATGCGTTATGCGTTATGCGTTATGCGTTATGCGTTATGCGTTATGCGTTATGCGTTATGCGTTATGCGTTATGCGTTATGCGTTATGCGTTATGCGTTATGCGTTATGCGTTATGCGTTATGCGTTATGCGTTATGCGTTATGCGTTATGCGTTATGCGTTATGCGTTATGCGTTATGCGTTATGCGTTATGCGTTATGCGTTATGCGTTATGCGTTATGCGTTATGCGTTATGCGTTATGCGTTATGCGCGATGCGTTATGCGTTATGCGTTATGGGCTATGCGTTAAGCGTTATGCGTTATGCATTATGCGTTACGCGTTATGCGTTACGCGTTATGCGTTAGGCGTTATGCGTTAAGCGTTATGCGTTATGCGTTATGCGTTATGTGTTATGCGTTATGCGTTATGCGTTATGCGTTATGCGTTATGCGTTATGCGTTATGCGTTATGCGTTATGCGTTATGCGTTATGCGTTATGCGTTATGCGTTATGCGTTATGCGTTATGCGTTATGCGTTATGCGTTATGCGTTATGCGTTATGCGTTATGCGTTATGCGTTATGCGTTATGCGTTATGCGTTATGCGTTATGCGTTATGCGTTATGCGTTATGCGTTATGCGTTATGCGTTATGCGTTATGCGTTAGGCGTTATGCGTTAAGCGTTATGCGTTATGCGTTATGCGTTATCCGTTATCCGTTATGCGTTATGCGCGATGCGTTATGCGTTATGCGTTATGGGCTATGCGTTAAGCGTTATGCGTTATGCGTTATGCGTTATGCGTTATGCGTTATGCGTTATGCGTTATGCGTTATGCGTTATGCGTTATGCGTTATGCGTTATGCGTTATGCGTTATGCGTTATGCGTTATGCGTTATGCGTTATGCGTTATGCGTTATGCGTTATGCGTTATGCGTTATGCGTTATGCGTTATGCGTTATGCGTTATGCGTTATGCGTTATGCGTTATGCGTTATGCGTTATGCGTTATGCGTTATGCGTTATGCGTTATGCGTTATGCGTTATGCGTTATGCGTTATGCGTTATGCGTTATGCGTTATGCGTTATGCGTTATGCGTTATGCGTTATGCGTTATGCGTTATGCGTTATGCGTTATGCGTTATGCGTTATGCGTTATGCGTTATGCGTTATGCGTTATGCGTTATGCGTTATGCGTTATGCGTTATGCGTTATGCGTTATGCGTTATGCGTTATGCGTTATGCGTTATGCGTTATGCGTTATGCGTTATGCGTTATGCGTTATGCGTTATGCGTTATGCGTTATGCGTTATGCGTTATGCGTTATGGGTTATGCGTTATGCGTTATCCGTTATGCGTTATCCGTTATGCGTTATGCGTTAAGCGTTATGCGTTATGCGTTATGAGCTATGCGTTAAGCGTTATGCGTTATGCGTTATGCGTTATGCGTTATGCGTAATGCGTTAGGCGTTAAGCGTTATGCGTTATGCGTTATGCGTTATGCGTTATGCGTTATGCGTTATGCGTTATGCGTTATGCGTTATGCGTTATGCGTTATGCGTTATGCGTTATGCGTTATGCGTTGTGCGTTATGCGTTATGCGTTATGCGTTATGCGTTATGCGTTATGCGTTATGCGTTATGCGTTATGCGTTATGCGTTATGCGTTATGCGTTATGCGTTATGCGTTATGCGTTATGCGTTATGCGTTATGCGTTATGCGTTATGCGTTGTGCGTTATGCGTTATGCGTTATGCGTTATGCGTTATGCGTTATGCGTTATGCGTTATGCGTTATGCGTTATGCGTTATGCGTTATGCGTTATGCGTTATGCGTTATGCGTTATGCGTTATGCGTTATGCGTTATGCGTTATGCGTTATGCGTTATGCGTTATGCGTTATGTGTTATGCGTTATGCGTTATCCGTTATGCGTTATCCGTTATGCGTTATGCGTTAAGCGTTATGCGTTATGCGTTATGAGCTATGCGTTAAGCGTTATGCGTTATGCATTATGCGTTATGCGTTATGCGTAATGCGTTATGCGTTAAGCGTTATGCGTTATGCGTTATGCGTTATGCGTTATGCGTTATGCGTTATGCGTTATGCGTTAGGCGTTATGCGTTAAGCGTTATGCGTTATGCGTTATGCGTTATCCGTTATCCGTTATGCGTTATGCGCGATGCGTTATGCGTTATGCGTTATGGGCTATGCGTTAAGCGTTATGCGTTATGCGTTATGCGTTATGCGTTATGCGTTATGCGTTATGCGTTATGCGTTATGCGTTATGCGTTATGCGTTATGCGTTATGCGTTATGCGTTATGCGTTATGCGTTATGCGTTATGCGTTATGCGTTATGCGTTATGCGTTATGCGTTATGCGTTATGCGTTATGCGTTATGCGTTATGCGTTATGCGTTATGCGTTATGCGTTATGCGTTATGCGTTATGCGTTATGCGTTATGCGTTATGCGTTATGCGTTATGCGTTATGCGCGATGCGTTATGCGTTATGCGTTATGGGCTATGCGTTAAGCGTTATGCGTTATGCATTATGCGTTACGCGTTATGCGTTAGGCGTTATGCGTTAAGCGTTATGCGTTATGCGTTATGCGTTATGCGTTATGCGTTATGCGTTATGCGTTATGCGTTATGCGTTATGCGTTATGCGTTATGCGTTATGCGTTATGCGCGATGCGTTATGCGTTATGCGTTATGGGCTATGCGTTAAGCGTTATGCGTTATGCATTATGCGTTACGCGTTATGCGTTAGGCGTTATGCGTTAAGCGTTATGCGTTATGCGTTATGTGTTATGTGTTATGCGTTATGCGTTATGCGTTATGCGTTATGCGTTATGCGTTATGCGTTATGCGTTATGCGTTATGCGTTATGCGTTATGCGTTATGCGTTATGCGTTATGCGTTATGCGTTATGCGTTATGCGTTATGCGTTATGCGTTATGCGTTATGCGTTATGCGTTATGCGTTATGCGTTATGCGTTATGCGTTATGCGTTATGCGTTATGCGTTATGCGTTATGCGTTATGCGTTATGCGTTATGCGTTATGCGTTATGCGTTATGCGTTATGCGTTATGCGTTATGCGTTATGCGTTATGCGTTATGCGTTATGCGTTATGCGTTATGCGTTATGCGTTATGCGTTATGCGTTATGCGTTATGCGTTATGCGTTATGCGTTATGCGTTATGCGTTATGCGTTATGCGTTATGCGTTATGCGTTATGCGTTATGCGTTATGCGTTATGCGTTATGCGTTATGCGTTATGCGTTATGCGTTATGCGTTATGCGTTATGCGTTATGCGTTATGCGTTATGCGTTATGCGTTATGCGTTATGCGTTATGCGTTATGCGTTATGCGTTATGCGTTATGCGTTATGCGTTATGCGTTATGCGTTATGCGTTATGCGTTATGCGTTATGCGTTATGCGTTATGCGATATGCGTTATGCGTTATGCGTTATGCGTTATGCGTTATGCGTTATGCGTTATGCGTTATGCGTTATGCGTTATGCGTTATGCGTTATGCGTTATGCGTTATGCGTTATGCGTTATGCGTTATGCGTTATGCGTTATGCGTTATGCGTTATGCGTTATGCGTTATGCGTTATGCGTTATGCGTTATGCGTTATGCGTTATGGGTTATGCGTTATGCGTTATCCGTTATGCGTTATCCGTTATGCGTTATGCGTTAAGCGTTATGCGTTATGCGTTATGAGCTATGCGTTAAGCGTTATGCGTTATGCGTTATGCGTTATGCGTTATGCGTAATGCGTTAGGCGTTAAGCGTTATGCGTTATGCGTTATGCGTTATGCGTTATGCGTTATGCGTTATGCGTTATGCGTTATGCGTTATGCGTTATGCGTTATGCGTTATGCGTTATGCGTTATGCGTTGTGCGTTATGCGTTATGCGTTATGCGTTATGCGTTATGCGTTATGCGTTATGCGTTATGCGTTATGCGTTATGCGTTATGCGTTATGCGTTATGCGTTATGCGTTATGCGTTATGCGTTATGCGTTATGCGTTATGCGTTATGCGTTGTGCGTTATGCGTTATGCGTTATGCGTTATGCGTTATGCGTTATGCGTTATGCGTTATGCGTTATGCGTTATGCGTTATGCGTTATGCGTTATGCGTTATGCGTTATGCGTTATGCGTTATGCGTTATGCGTTATGCGTTATGCGTTATGCGTTATGCGTTATGTGTTATGCGTTATGCGTTATCCGTTATGCGTTATCCGTTATGCGTTATCCGTTATGCGTTATGCGTTAAGCGTTATGCGTTATGCGTTATGAGCTATGCGTTAAGCGTTATGCGTTATGCATTATGCGTTATGCGTTATGCGTAATGCGTTATGCGTTAAGCGTTATGCGTTATGCGTTATGCGTTATGCGTTATGCGTTATGCGTTATGCGTTATGCGTTAGGCGTTATGCGTTAAGCGTTATGCGTTATGCGTTATGCGTTATCCGTTATCCGTTATGCGTTATGCGCGATGCGTTATGCGTTATGCGTTATGGGCTATGCGTTAAGCGTTATGCGTTATGCGTTATGCGTTATGCGTTATGCGTTATGCGTTATGCGTTATGCGTTATGCGTTATGCGTTATGCGTTATGCGTTATGCGTTATGCGTTATGCGTTATGCGTTATGCGTTATGCGTTATGCGTTATGCGTTATGCGTTATGCGTTATGCGTTATGCGTTATGCGTTATGCGTTATGCGCGATGCGTTATGCGTTATGCGTTATGGGCTATGCGTTAAGCGTTATGCGTTATGCATTATGCGTTACGCGTTATGCGTTAGGCGTTATGCGTTAAGCGTTATGCGTTATGCGTTATGCGTTATGCGTTATGCGTTATGCGTTATGCGTTATGCGTTATGCGTTATGCGTTATGCGTTATGCGTTATGCGCGATGCGTTATGCGTTATGCGTTATGGGCTATGCGTTAAGCGTTATGCGTTATGCATTATGCGTTACGCGTTATGCGTTAGGCGTTATGCGTTAAGCGTTATGCGTTATGCGTTATGTGTTATGTGTTATGCGTTATGCGTTATGCGTTATGCGTTATGCGTTATGCGTTATGCGTTATGCGTTATGCGTTATGCGTTATGCGTTATGCGTTATGCGTTATGCGTTATGCGTTATGCGTTATGCGTTATGCGTTATGCGTTATGCGTTATGCGTTATGCGTTATGCGTTATGCGTTATGCGTTATGCGTTATGCGTTATGCGTTATGCGTTATGCGTTATGCGTTATGCGTTATGCGTTATGCGTTATGCGTTATGCGTTATGCGTTATGCGTTATGCGTTATGCGTTATGCGTTATGCGTTATGCGTTATGCGTTATGCGTTATGCGTTATGCGTTATGCGTTATGCGTTATGCGTTATGCGTTATGCGTTATGCGTTATGCGTTATGCGTTATGCGTTATGCGTTATGCGTTATGCGTTATGCGTTATGCGTTATGCGTTATGCGTTATGCGTTATGCGTTATGCGTTATGCGTTATGCGTTATGCGTTATGCGTTATGCTTTATGCGTTATGCGTTATGCGTCTTGCGTTATCCGTTATGCGTTATGCGTTATGCGTTATGCGTTATGCGTTATGCGTTATGCGTTATGCGTTATGCGTTATGCGTTATGCGTTATGCGTTATGCGTTATGCGTTATGCGTTATGCGTTATGCGTTATGCGTTATGCTTTATGCGTTATGCGTTATGCGTTATGCGTTATGCGTTATGCGTTATGCGTTATGCGTTATGCGTTATGCGTTATGCGTTATGCGTTATGCGTTATGCGTTATGCGTTATGTGTTATGCGTTATGCGTTATCCGTTATGCGTTATCCGTTATGCGTTATGCGTTAAGCGTTATGCGTTATGCGTTATGCGTTATGCGTTATGCGTTATGCGTTATGCGTTATGGGTTATGGGTTATGCGTTATGCGTTATGCGTTATGCGTTATGCGTTATGCGTTATGCGTTATGCGTTATGCGTTATGCGTTATGCGTTATGCGTTATGCGTTATGCGTTATGCGTTATGCGTTATGCGTTATGCGTTATGCGTTATGCGTTATGCGTTATGCGCGATGCGTTATGCGTTATGCGTTATGGGCTATGCGTTAAGCGTTATGCGTTATGCATTATGCGTTACGCGTTATGCGTTAGGCGTTATGCGTTAAGCGTTATGCGTTATGCGTTATGCGTTATGCGTTATGCGTTATGCGTTATGCGTTATGCGTTATGCGTTATGCGTTATGCGTTATGCGTTATGCGTTATGCGTTATGCGTTATGCGCGATGCGTTATGCGTTATGCGTTATGGGCTATGCGTTAAGCGTTATGCGTTATGCATTATGCGTTACGCGTTATGCGTTAGGCGTTATGCGTTAAGCGTTATGCGTTATGCGTTATGTGTTATGTGTTATGCGTTATGCGTTATGCGTTATGCGTTATGCGTTATGCGTTATGCGTTATGCGTTATGCGTTATGCGTTATGCGTTATGCGTTATGCGTTATGCGTTATGCGTTATGCGTTATGCGTTATGCGTTATGCGTTATGCGTTATGCGTTATGCGTTATGCGTTATGCGTTATGCGTTATGCGTTATGCGTTATGCGTTATGCGTTATGCGTTATGCGTTATGCGTTATGCGTTATGCGTTATGCGTTATGCGTTATGCGTTATGCGTTATGCGTTATGCGTTATGCGTTATGCGTTATGCGTTATGCGTTATGCGTTATGCGTTATGCGTTATGCGTTATGCGTTATGCGTTATGCGTTATGCGTTATGCGTTATGCGTTATGCGTTATGCGTTATGCGTTATGCGTTATGCGTTATGCGTTATGCGTTATGCGTTATGCGTTATGCGTTATGCGTTATGCGTTATGCGTTATGCGTTATGCGTTATGCGTTATGCGTTATGCGTTATGCGTTATGCGTTATGCGTTATGCGTTATGCGTTATGCGTTATGCGTTATGCGTTATGCGTTATGCGTTATGCGTTATGCGTTATGCGTTATGCGTTATGCGTTATGCGTTATGCGTTATGCGTTATGCGTTATGCGTTATGCGTTATGCGTTATGCGTTATGCGATATGCGTTATGCGTTATGCGTTATGCGTTATGCGTTATGCGTTATGCGTTATGCGTTATGCGTTATGCGTTATGCGTTATGCGTTATGCGTTATGCGTTATGCGTTATGCGTTATGCGTTATGCGTTATGCGTTATGCGTTATGCGTTATGCGTTATGCGTTATGCGTTATGCGTTATGCGTTATGCGTTATGCGTTATGCGTTATGGGTTATGCGTTATGCGTTATCCGTTATGCGTTATCCGTTATGCGTTATGCGTTAAGCGTTATGCGTTATGCGTTATGAGCTATGCGTTAAGCGTTATGCGTTATGCGTTATGCGTTATGCGTTATGCGTAATGCGTTAGGCGTTAAGCGTTATGCGTTATGCGTTATGCGTTATGCGTTATGCGTTATGCGTTATGCGTTATGCGTTATGCGTTATGCGTTATGCGTTATGCGTTATGCGTTATGCGTTATGCGTTATGCGTTGTGCGTTATGCGTTATGCGTTATGCGTTATGCGTTATGCGTTATGCGTTATGCGTTATGCGTTATGCGTTATGCGTTATGCGTTATGCGTTATGCGTTATGCGTTATGCGTTATGCGTTATGCGTTATGCGTTATGCGTTGTGCGTTATGCGTTATGCGTTATGCGTTATGCGTTATGCGTTATGCGTTATGCGTTATGCGTTATGCGTTATGCGTTATGCGTTATGCGTTATGCGTTATGCGTTATGCGTTATGCGTTATGCGTTATGCGTTATGCGTTATGCGTTATGCGTTATGCGTTATGCGTTATGCGTTATGCGTTATGCGTTATGTGTTATGCGTTATGCGTTATCCGTTATGCGTTATCCGTTATGCGTTATGCGTTAAGCGTTATGCGTTATGCGTTATGAGCTATGCGTTAAGCGTTATGCGTTATGCATTATGCGTTATGCGTTATGCGTAATGCGTTATGCGTTAAGCGTTATGCGTTATGCGTTATGCGTTATGCGTTATGCGTTATGCGTTATGCGTTATGCGTTAGGCGTTATGCGTTAAGCGTTATGCGTTATGCGTTATGCGTTATCCGTTATCCGTTATGCGTTATGCGCGATGCGTTATGCGTTATGCGTTATGGGCTATGCGTTAAGCGTTATGCGTTATGCGTTATGCGTTATGCGTTATGCGTTATGCGTTATGCGTTATGCGTTATGCGTTATGCGTTATGCGTTATGCGTTATGCGTTATGCGTTATGCGTTATGCGTTATGCGTTATGCGTTATGCGTTATGCGTTATGCGTTATGCGTTATGCGTTATGCGTTATGC
Organism: Lasioglossum baleicum; assembly: GCF_051020765.1. Classification (NCBI taxonomy): domain Eukaryota; kingdom Metazoa; phylum Arthropoda; class Insecta; order Hymenoptera; family Halictidae; genus Lasioglossum; species Lasioglossum baleicum. The sequence continues at coordinate 24,044 of NW_027469663.1, forward strand.
GTTATGCGTTATGCGTTATGCGTTATGCGTTATGCGTTATGCGTTATGCGCGATGCGTTATGCGTTATGCGTTATGGGCTATGCGTTAAGCGTTATGCGTTATGCATTATGCGTTACGCGTTATGCGTTAGGCGTTATGCGTTAAGCGTTATGCGTTATGCGTTATGCGTTATGCGTTATGCGTTATGCGTTATGCGTTATGCGTTATGCGTTATGCGTTATGCGTTATGCGTTATGCGTTATGCGCGATGCGTTATGCGTTATGCGTTATGGGCTATGCGTTAAGCGTTATGCGTTATGCATTATGCGTTACGCGTTATGCGTTAGGCGTTATGCGTTAAGCGTTATGCGTTATGCGTTATGTGTTATGTGTTATGCGTTATGCGTTATGCGTTATGCGTTATGCGTTATGCGTTATGCGTTATGCGTTATGCGTTATGCGTTATGCGTTATGCGTTATGCGTTATGCGTTATGCGTTATGCGTTATGCGTTATGCGTTATGCGTTATGCGTTATGCGTTATGCGTTATGCGTTATGCGTTATGCGTTATGCGTTATGCGTTATGCGTTATGCGTTATGCGTTATGCGTTATGCGTTATGCGTTATGCGTTATGCGTTATGCGTTATGCGTTATGCGTTATGCGTTATGCGTTATGCGTTATGCGTTATGCGTTATGCGTTATGCGTTATGCGTTATGCGTTATGCGTTATGCGTTATGCGTTATGCGTTATGCGTTATGCGTTATGCGTTATGCGTTATGCGTTATGCGTTATGCGTTATGCGTTATGCGTTATGCGTTATGCGTTATGCGTTATGCGTTATGCGTTATGCGTTATGCGTTATGCGTTATGCGTTATGCGTTATGCGTTATGCGTTATGCGTTATGCGTTATGCGTTATGCGTTATGCGTTATGCGTTATGCGTTATGCGTTATGCGTTATGCGTTATGCGTTATGCGTTATGCGTTATGCGTTATGCGTTATGCGTTATGCGTTATGCGTTATGCGTTATGCGTTATGCGATATGCGTTATGCGTTATGCGTTATGCGTTATGCGTTATGCGTTATGCGTTATGCGTTATGCGTTATGCGTTATGCGTTATGCGTTATGCGTTATGCGTTATGCGTTATGCGTTATGCGTTATGCGTTATGCGTTATGCGTTATGCGTTATGCGTTATGCGTTATGCGTTATGCGTTATGCGTTATGCGTTATGCGTTATGCGTTATGCGTTATGCGTTATGCGTTATGCGTTATGCGTTATGCGTTATGCGTTATGCGTTATGCGTTATGCGTTATGCGTTATGCGTTATGCGTTATGCGTTATGCGTTATGCGTTATGCGTTATGCGTTATGCGTTATGCGTTATGCTTTATGCGTTATGCGTTATGCGTCTTGCGTTATCCGTTATGCGTTATGCGTTATGCGTTATGCGTTATGCGTTATGCGTTATGCGTTATGCGTTATGCGTTATGCGTTATGGGTTATGCGTTATGCGTTATGCGTTATGCGTTATGCGTTATGCGTTATGCTTTATGCGTTATGCGTTATGCGTTATGCGTTATGCGTTATGCGTTATGCGTTATGCGTTATGCGTTATGCGTTATGCGTTATGCGTTATGCGTTATGCGTTATGCGTTATGTGTTATGCGTTATGCGTTATCCGTTATGCGTTATCCGTTATGCGTTATGCGTTAAGCGTTATGCGTTATGCGTTATGCGTTATGCGTTATGCGTTATGCGTTATGCGTTATGGGTTATGGGTTATGCGTTATGCGTTATGCGTTATGCGTTATGCGTTATGCGTTATGCGTTATGCGTTATGCGTTATGCGTTATGCGTTATGCGTTATGGGTTATGCGTTATGCGTAATTCCTTATGCGTTATGCGTTATGCGTTATCCGTTATGCGTTATGCGTTATGCGTTATCCGTTATGCGTTATGCGCGATGCGTTATGCGTTATGGGCTATGCGTTAAGCGTTATGCGTTATGCATTATGCGTTATGCGTTATGCGTTATGCGTTATGCGTTATGCGTTATGCGTTATGCGTTATGCGTTAAGCGTTATGCGTTATGCGTTATGCGTTATGCGTTATGCGTTATGCGTTAAGCGTTATGCGTTATGCGTTATGCGTTATGCGTTATGCGTTATGCGTTATGCGTTATGCGTTATGCGTTATGCGTTATGCGTTATGCGTTATGCGTTATGCGTTATGCGTTATGCGTTATGCGTTATGCGTTATGCGTTATGCGTTATGCGTTATGCGTTATGCGTTATGCGTTATGCGTTATGCGTTATGCGTTATGCGTTATGCGTTATGCGTTATGCGTTAGGCGTTATGCGTTAAGCGTTATGCGTTATGCGTTATGCGTTATGCGTTATGCGTTATGCGTTATGCGTTAGGCGTTATGCGTTAAGCGTTATGCGTTATGCGTTATGCGTTATGTGTTATGTGTTATGCGTTATGCGTTATGCGTTATGCGTTATGCGTTATGCGTTATGCGTTATGCGTTATGCGTTATGCGTTATGCGTTATGCGTTATGCGTTATGCGTTATGCGTTATGCGTTATGCGTTATGCGTTATGCGTTATGCGTTATGCGTTATGCGTTATGCGTTATGCGTTATGCGTTATGCGTTATGCGTTATGCGTTATGCGTTATGCGTTATGCGTTATGCGTTATGCGTTATGCGTTATGCGTTATGCGTTATGCGTTATGCGTTATGCGTTATGCGTTATGCGTTATGTGTTATGCGTTATGCGTTATGCGTTATGCGTTATGCGTTATGCGTTATGCGTTATGCGTTATGCGTTATGCGTTATGCGTTATGCGTAATGCGTTATGCGTTAAGCGTTATGCGTTATGCGTTATGCGTTATGCGTTATGCGTTATGCGCTATGCGTTATGCGTTATGCGTTATGCGTTATGCGTTATGCGTTATGCGTTATGCGTTATGCGTTATGCTTTATGCGTTATGCGTCTTGCGTTATCCGTTATGCGTTATGCGTTATGCGTTTTGCGTTATGCGTTATGCGTTATGCGTTATGTGTTATGCGTTATGCGTTATGCGTTATGCGTTATGCGTTAAGCGTTATGCGTTATGCATTATGCGTTACGCGTTATGCGTTAGGCGTTATGCGTTAAGCGTTATGCGTTATGCGTTATGCGTTATGCGTTATCCGTTATGCGTTATGCGCGATGCGTTATGCGTTATGCGTTATGGGCTATGCGTTAAGCGTTATGCGTTATGCATTATGCGTTACGCGTTATGCGTTATGCGTTATGGGCTATGCGTTAAGCGTTATGCGTTATGCATTATGCGTTACGCGTTATGCGTTAGGCGTTATGCGTTATGCGTTATGCGTTATGCGTTATGCGTTATGCGTTATGCGTTAAGCGTTATGCGTTATGCGTTATGCGTTATGCGTTATGCGTTATGCGTTAAGCGTTATGCGTTATGCGTTAAGCGTTATGCGTTATGCGTTATGCGTTATGCGTTATGCGTTATGCGCTATGCGTTATGCGTTATGCGTTATGCGTTATGCGTTATGCGTTATGCGTTATGCGTTATGCGTTATGCTTTATGCGTTATGCGTCTTGCGTTATCCGTTATGCGTTATGCGTTATGCGTTTTGCGTTATGCGTTATGCGTTATGCGTTATGTGTTATGCGTTATGCGTTATGCGTTATGCGTTATGCGTTAAGCGTTATGCGTTATGCATTATGCGTTACGCGTTATGCGTTAGGCGTTATGCGTTAAGCGTTATGCGTTATGCGATATGCGTTATGCGTTATCCGTTATGCGTTATGCGCGATGCGTTATGCGTTATGCGTTATGGGCTATGCGTTAAGCGTTATGCGTTATGCATTATGCGTTACGCGTTATGCGTTATGCGTTATGGGCTATGCGTTAAGCGTTATGCGTTATGCATTATGCGTTACGCGTTATGCGTTAGGCGTTATGCGTTATGCGTTATGCGTTATGCGTTATGCGTTATGCGTTAAGCGTTATGCGTTATGCGTTATGCGTTATGCGTTATGCGTTATGCGTTAAGCGTTATGCGTTATGCGTTATGCGTTATGCGTTATGCGTTATGCGTTATGCGTTATGCGTTATGCGTTATGCGTTATGCGTTATGCGTTATGCGTTATGCGTTATGCGTTATGCGTTATGCGTTATGCGTTATGCGTTATGCGTTATGCGTTATGCGTTATGCGTTATGCGTTATGCGTTATGCGTTATGCGTTATGCGTTATGCGTTATGCGTTATGCGTTATGCGTTATGCGTTATGCGTTATGCGTTATGCGTTATGCGTTATGCGTTATGCGTTATGCGTTATGCGTTATGCGTTATGCGTTATGCGTTATGCGCGATGCGTTATGCGTTATGCGTTATGGGCTATGCGTTAAGCGTTATGCGTTATGCATTATGCGTTACGCGTTATGCGTTACGCGTTATGCGTTAGGCGTTATGCGTTAAGCGTTATGCGTTATGCGTTATGCGTTATGTGTTATGCGTTATGCGTTATGCGTTATGCGTTATGCGTTATGCGTTATGCGTTATGCGTTATGCGTTATGCGTTATGCGTTATGCGTTATGCGTTATGCGTTATGCGTTATGCGTTATGCGTTATGCGTTATGCGTTATGCGTTATGCGTTATGCGTTATGCGTTATGCGTTATGCGGTATGCGTTATGCGTTATGCGTTATGCGTTATGCGTTATGCGTTATGCGTTATGCGTTATGCGTTATGCGTTATGCGTTATGCGTTATGCGTTATGCGTTATGCGTTATGCGTTATGCGTTATGCGTTATGCGTTATGCGTTATGCGTTATGCGTTATGCGTTATGCGTTATGCGTTATGCGTTATGCGTTATGCGTTATGCGTTATGCGTTATGCGTTATGCGTTATGCGTTATGCGTTATGCGTTATGCGTTATGCGTTATGCGTTATGCGTTATGCGTTATGCGTTATGCGTTATGCGTTATGCGTTATGCGTTATGCGTTATGCGTTATGCGTTATGCGTTATGCGTTATGCGTTATGCGTTATGCGTTATGCGTTATGCGTTATGCGTTATGCGTTATGCGTTATGCGTTATGTGTTATGCGTTATGCGTTATCCGTTATGCGTTATCCGTTATGCGTTATGCGTTAAGCGTTATGCGTTATGCGTTATGAGCTATGCGTTAAGCGTTATGCGTTATGCATTATGCGTTATGCGTTATGCGTAATGCGTTAGGCGTTAAGCGTTATGCGTTATGCGTTATGCGTTATGCGTTATGCGTTATGCGTTATGCGTTATGCGTTATGCGTTATGCGTTATGCGTTATGCGTTATGCGTTATGCGTTATGCGTTATGCGTTATGCGTTATGCGTTATGCTTTATGCGTTATGCGTTATGCGTCTTGCGTTATCCGTTATGCGTTATGCGTTATGCGTTATGCGTTATGCGTTATGCGTTATGTGTTATGCGTTATGCGTTATGCGTTATGCGTTATGCGTTATGCGTTATGCGTTATGCGTTATGCGTTATGCGTTATGCGTTATGCGTTATGCGTTATGCGTTATGCGTTATGCGTTATGCGTTATGCGTTATGCGTTATGCGTTATGCGTTATGCGTTATGCGTTATGCGTTATCCGTTATGCGTTATGCGTTATGCGTTATCCGTTATGCGTTATGCGTTAAGCGTTATGCGTTATGCGTTATGAGCTATGCGTTAAGCGTTATGCGTTATGCATTATGCGTTATGCGTTATGCGTAATGCGTTATGCGTTAAGCGTTATGCGTTATGCGTTATGCGTTATGCGTTATGCGTTATGCGTTATGCGTTATGCGTTATGCGTTATGCGTTATGCGTTATGCGTTATGCGTTATGCGTTATGCGTTATGCGTTATGCTTTATGCGTTATGCGTTATGCGTCTTGCGTTATCCGTTATGCGTTATGCGTTATGCGTTATGCGTTATGCGTTATGCGTTATGTGTTATGCGTTATGCGTTATGCGTTATGCGTTATGCGTTATGCGTTATGCGTTATGCGTTATGCGTTATGCGTTATGCGTTATGCGTTATGCGTTATGCGTTATGCGTTATGCGTTATGCGTTATGCGTTATGCGTTATGCGTTATGCGTTATGCGTTATGCGTTATGCGTTATGCGTTATGCTTTATGCGTTATGCGTTATGCGTCTTGCGTTATCCGTTATGCGTTATGCGTTATGCGTTTTGCGTTATGCGTTATGCGTTATGTGTTATGCGTTATGCGTTATGCGTTATGCGTTAAGCGTTATGCGTTATGCATTATGCGTTACGCGTTATGCGTTAGGCGTTATGCGTTAAGCGTTATGCGTTATGCGTTATGCGTTATGCGTTATGCGTTATCCGTTATGCGTTATGCGCGATGCGTTATGCGTTATGCGTTATGGGCTATGCGTTAAGCGTTATGCGTTATGCATTATGCGTTACGCGTTATGCGTTATGCGTTATGGGCTATGCGTTAAGCGTTATGCGTTATGCATTATGCGTTACGCGTTATGCGTTAGGCGTTATGCGTTATGCGTTATGCCTTATGCGTTATGCGTTATGCGTTATGCGTTAAGCGTTATGCGTTATGCGTTATGCGTTATGCGTTATGCGTTATGCGTTATGCGTTATGCGTTATGCGTTATGCGTTATGCGTTATGCGTTATGCGTTATGCGTTATGCGTTATGCGTTATGCGTTATGCGTTATGCGTTATGCGTTATGCGTTATGCGTTATGCGTTATGCGTTATGCGTTATGCGTTATGCGTTATGCGTTATGCGTTATGCGTTATGCGTTATGCGTTATGCGCGATGCGTTATGCGTTATGCGTTATGGGCTATGCGTTAAGCGTTATGCGTTATGCATTATGCGTTACGCGTTATGCGTTAGGCGTTATGCGTTAAGCGTTATGCGTTATGCGTTATGCGTTATGTGTTATGCGTTATGCGTTATGCGTTATGCGTTATGCGTTATGCGTTATGCGTTATGCGTTATGCGTTATGCGTTATGCGTTATGCGTTATGCGTTATGCGTTATGCGTTATGCGTTATGCGTTATGCGTTATGCGTTATGCGTTATGCGTTATGCGTTATGCGTTATGCGTTATGCGTTATGCGTTATGCGTTATGCGTTATGCGTTATGCGTTATGCGTTATGCGTTATGCGTTATGCGTTATGCGTTATGCGTTATGCGTTATGCGTTATGCGTTATGCGTTATGCGTTATGCGTTATGCGTTATGCGTTATGCGTTATGCGTTATGCGTTATGCGTTATGCGTTATGCGTTATGCGTTATGCGTTATGCGTTATGCGTTATGCGTTATGCGTTATGCGTTATGCGTTATGCGTTATGCGTTATGCGTTATGCGTTATGCGTTATGCGTTATGCGTTATGCGTTATGCGTTATGCGTTATGCGTTATGCGTTATGCGTTATGCGTTATGTGTTATGCGTTATGCGTTATCAGCTATGCGTTAAGCGTTATGCGTTATGCATTATGCGTTATGCGTTATTCGTAATGCGTTATGCGTTATGCGTTATGCGTTATGCGTTATGCGTTATGCGTTATGCGTTATGCGTTATGCGTTATGCGTTATGCGTTATGCGTTATGCGTTATGCGTTATGCGTTATGCGTTATGCGTTATGCGTTATGCGTTATGCGTTATGCGTTATGCGTTATGCGTTATGCGTTATGCGTTATGCGTTATGCGTTATGCGTTATGCGTTATGCGTTATGCGTTATGCGTTATGCGTTATGCGTTATGTGTTATGCGTTATGCGTTATCCGTTATGCGTTATCCGTTATGCGTTATGCGTTAAGCGTTATGCGTTATGCGTTATGCGTTATGCGTTATGCGTTATGCGTTATGCGTTATGCGTTATGCGTTATGCGTTATGCGTTATGCGTTATGCGTTATGCGTTATGCGTTATGCGTTATGCGTTATGCGTTATGCGTTATGCGTTATGCGTTATGTGTTATGCGTTATGCGTTATCCGTTATGCGTTATCCGTTATGCGTTATGCGTTAAGCGTTATGCGTTATGCGTTATGAGCTATGCGTTAAGCGTTATGCGTTATGCATTATGCGTTATGCGTTATGCGTAATGCGTTATGCGTTAAGCGTTATGCGTTATGCGTTATGCGTTATGCGTTATGCGTTATGCGTTATGCGTTATGCGTTATGCGTTAGGCGTTATGCGTTAAGCGTTATGCGTTATGCGTTATGCGTTATCCGTTATCCGTTATGCGTTATGCGCGATGCGTTATGCGTTATGCGTTATGGGCTATGCGTTAAGCGTTATGCGTTATGCGTTATGCGTTATGCGTTATGCGTTATGCGTTATGCGTTATGCGTTATGCGTTATGCGTTATGCGTTATGCGTTATGCGTTATGCGTTATGCGTTATGCGTTATGCGTTATGCGTTATGCGTTATGCGTTATGCGTTATGCGTTATGCGTTATGCGTTATGCGTTATGCGTTATGCGTTATGCGTTATGCGTTATGCGTTATGCGTTATGCGTTATGCGTTATGCGTTATGCGTTATGCGTTATGCGTTATGCGTTATGCGCGATGCGTTATGCGTTATGCGTTATGGGCTATGCGTTAAGCGTTATGCGTTATGCATTATGCGTTACGCGTTATGCGTTAGGCGTTATGCGTTAAGCGTTATGCGTTATGCGTTATGCGTTATGCGTTATGCGTTATGCGTTATGCGTTATGCGTTATGCGTTATGCGTTATGCGTTATGCGTTATGCGTTATGCGTTATGCGCGATGCGTTATGCGTTATGCGTTATGGGCTATGCGTTAAGCGTTATGCGTTATGCATTATGCGTTACGCGTTATGCGTTAGGCGTTATGCGTTAAGCGTTATGCGTTATGCGTTATGTGTTATGTGTTATGCGTTATGCGTTATGCGTTATGCGTTATGCGTTATGCGTTATGCGTTATGCGTTATGCGTTATGCGTTATGCTTTATGCGTTATGCGTTATGCGTTATGCGTTATGCGTTATGCGTTATGCGTTATGCGTTATGCGTTATGCGTTATGCGTTATGCGTTATGCGTTATGCGTTATGCGTTATGCGTTATGCGTTATGCGTTATGCGTTATGCGTTATGCGTTATGCGTTATGCGTTATGCGTTATGCGTTATGCGTTATGCGTTATGCGTTATGCGTTATGCGTTATGCGTTATGCGTTATGCGTTATGCGTTATGCGTTATGCGTTATGCGTTATGCGTTATGCGTTATGCGTTATGCGTTATCCGTTATGCGTTATGCGTTAAGCGTTATGCGTTATGCGTTATGAGCTATGCGTTAAGCGTTATGCGTTATGCGTTATGCGTTATGCGTTATGCGTAATGCGTTAGGCGTTAAGCGTTATGCGTTATGCGTTATGCGTTATGCGTTATGCGTTATGCGTTATGCGTTATGCGTTATGCGTTATGCGTTATGCGTTATGCGTTATGCGTTATGCGTTATGCGTTATGCGTTGTGCGTTATGCGTTATGCGTTATGCGTTATGCGTTATGCGTTATGCGTTATGCGTTATGCGTTATGCGTTATGCGTTATGCGTTATGCGTTATGCGTTATGCGTTGTGCGTTATGCGTTATGCGTTATGCGTTATGCGTTATGCGTTATGCGTTATGCGTTATGCGTTATGCGTTATGCGTTATGCGTTATGCGTTATGCGTTATGCGTTATGCGTTATGCGTTATGCGTTATGCGTTATGCGTTATGCGTTATGCGTTATGCGTTATGCGTTATGCGTTATGCGTTATGCGTTATGCGTTATGCGTTATGCGTTATGCGTTATGTGTTATGCGTTATGCGTTATCCGTTATGCGTTATCCGTTATGCGTTATGCGTTAAGCGTTATGCGTTATGCGTTATGAGCTATGCGTTAAGCGTTATGCGTTATGCATTATGCGTTATGCGTTATGCGTAATGCGTTAGGCGTTTAGCGTTATGCGTTATGCGTTATGCGTTATGCGTTATGCGTTATGCGTTATGCGTTATGCGTTATGCGTTATGCGTTATGCGTTATGCGTTATGCGTTATGCGTTATGCGTTATGCGTTATGCGTTATGCGTTATGCGTTATGCGTTATGCGTTATGCGTTATGCGTTATGCGTTATGCGTTATGCGTTATGCGTTATGCGTTATGCGTTATGCGTTATGCGTTATGTGTTATGCGTTATGCGTTATCAGCTATGCGTTAAGCGTTATGCGTTATGCATTATGCGTTATGCGTTATTCGTAATGCGTTATGCGTTATGCGTTATGCGTTATGCGTTATGCGTTATGCGTTATGCGTTATGCGTTATGCGTTATGCGTTATGCGTTATGCGTTATGCGTTATGCGTTATGCGTTATGCGTTATGCGTTATGCGTTATGCGTTATGCGTTATGCGTTATGCGTTATGCGTTATGCGTTATGCGTTATGCGTTATGCGTTATGCGTTATGCGTTATGCGTTATGCGTTATGTGTTATGCGTTATGCGTTATCCGTTATGCGTTATCCGTTATGCGTTATGCGTTAAGCGTTATGCGTTATGCGTTATGAGCTATGCGTTAAGCGTTATGCGTTATGCGGTATGCGTTATGCGTTATGCGTAATGCGTTAGGCGTTAAGCGTTATGCGTTATGCGTTATGCGTTATGCGTTATGCGTTATGCGTTATGCGTTATGCGTTATGCGTTATGCGTTATGCGTTATGCGTTATGCGTTATGCGTTATGCGTTATGCGTTATGCGTTGTGCGTTATGCGTTATGCGTTATGCGTTATGCGTTATGCGTTATGCGTTATGCGTTATGCGTTATGCGTTATGCGTTATGCGTTATGCGTTATGCGTTATGCGTTATGCGTTATGCGTTATGCGTTATGCGTTATGCGTTATGCGTTGTGCGTTATGCGTTATGCGTTATGCGTTATGCGTTATGCGTTATGCGTTATGCGTTATGCGTTATGCGTTATGCGTTATGCGTTATGCGTTATGCGTTATGCGTTATGCGTTATGCGTTATGCGTTATGCGTTATGCGTTATGCGTTATGCGTTATGCGTTATGCGTTATGCGTTATGCGTTATGCGTTATGTGTTATGCGTTATGCGTTATCCGTTATGCGTTATCCGTTATGCGTTATGCGTTAAGCGTTATGCGTTATGCGTTATGAGCTATGCGTTAAGCGTTATGCGTTATGCATTATGCGTTATGCGTTATGCGTAATGCGTTATGCGTTAAGCGTTATGCGTTATGCGTTATGCGTTATGCGTTATGCGTTATGCGTTATGCGTTATGCGTTATGCGTTATGCGTTAGGCGTTATGCGTTAAGCGTTATGCGTTATGCGTTATGCGTTATCCGTTATCCGTTATGCGTTATGCGCGATGCGTTATGCGTTATGCGTTATGGGCTATGCGTTAAGCGTTATGCGTTATGCGTTATGCGTTATGCGTTATGCGTTATGCGTTATGCGTTATGCGTTATGCGTTATGCGTTATGCGTTATGCGTTATGCGTTATGCGTTATGCGTTATGCGTTATGCGTTATGCGTTATGCGTTATGCGTTATGCGTTATGCGTTATGCGTTATGCGTTATGCGTTATGCGTTATGCGTTATGCGTTATGCGTTATGCGTTATGCGCGATGCGTTATGCGTTATGCGTTATGGGCTATGCGTTAAGCGTTATGCGTTATGCATTATGCGTTACGCGTTATGCGTTAGGCGTTATGCGTTAAGCGTTATGCGTTATGCGTTATGCGTTATGCGTTATGCGTTATGCGTTATGCGTTATGCGTTATGCGTTATGCGTTATGCGTTATGCGTTATGCGTTATGCGTTATGCGTTATGCGCGATGCGTTATGCGTTATGCGTTATGGGCTATGCGTTAAGCGTTATGCGTTATGCATTATGCGTTACGCGTTATGCGTTAGGCGTTATGCGTTAAGCGTTATGCGTTATGCGTTATGTGTTATGTGTTATGCGTTATGCGTTATGCGTTATGCGTTATGCGTTATGCGTTATGCGTTATGCGTTATGCGTTATGCGTTATGCGTTATGCGTTATGCGTTATGCGTTATGCGTTATGCGTTATGCGTTATGCGTTATGCGTTATGCGTTATGCGTTATGCGTTATGCGTTATGCGTTATGCGTTATGCGTTATGCGTTATGCGTTATGCGTTATGCGTTATGCGTTATGCGTTATGCGTTATGCGTTATGCGTTATGCGTTATGCGTTATGCGTTATGCGTTATGCGTTATGCGTTATGCGTTATGCGTTATGCGTTATGCGTTATGCGTTATGCGTTATGCGTTATGCGTTATGCGTTATGCGTTATGCGTTATGCGTTATGCGTTATGCGTTATGCGTTATGCGTTATGCGTTATGCGTTATGGGTTATGCGTTATGCGTTATCCGTTATGCGTTATCCGTTATGCGTTATGCGTTAAGCGTTATGCGTTATGCGTTATGAGCTATGCGTTAAGCGTTATGCGTTATGCGTTATGCGTTATGCGTTATGCGTAATGCGTTAGGCGTTAAGCGTTATGCGTTATGCGTTATGCGTTATGCGTTATGCGTTATGCGTTATGCGTTATGCGTTATGCGTTATGCGTTATGCGTTATGCGTTATGCGTTATGCGTTGTGCGTTATGCGTTATGCGTTATGCGTTATGCGTTATGCGTTATGCGTTATGCGTTATGCGTTATGCGTTATGCGTTATGCGTTATGCGTTATGCGTTATGCGTTATGCGTTATGCGTTATGCGTTATGCGTTGTGCGTTATGCGTTATGCGTTATGCGTTATGCGTTATGCGTTATGCGTTATGCGTTATGCGTTATGCGTTATGCGTTATGCGTTATGCGTTATGCGTTATGCGTTATGCGTTATGCGTTATGCGTTATGCGTTATGCGTTATGCGTTATGCGTTATGCGTTATGTGTTATGCGTTATGCGTTATCCGTTATGCGTTATCCGTTATGCGTTATGCGTTAAGCGTTATGCGTTATGCGTTATGAGCTATGCGTTAAGCGTTATGCGTTATGCATTATGCGTTATGCGTTATGCGTAATGCGTTATGCGTTAAGCGTTATGCGTTATGCGTTATGCGTTATGCGTTATGCGTTATGCGTTATGCGTTATGCGTTAGGCGTTATGCGTTAAGCGTTATGCGTTATGCGTTATGCGTTATCCGTTATCCGTTATGCGTTATGCGCGATGCGTTATGCGTTATGCGTTATGGGCTATGCGTTAAGCGTTATGCGTTATGCGTTATGCGTTATGCGTTATGCGTTATGCGTTATGCGTTATGCGTTATGCGTTATGCGTTATGCGTTATGCGTTATGCGTTATGCGTTATGCGTTATGCGTTATGCGTTATGCGTTATGCGTTATGCGTTATGCGTTATGCGTTATGCGTTATGCGTTATGCGTTATGCGTTATGCGTTATGCGTTATGCGTTATGCGTTATGCGTTATGCGTTATGCGTTATGCGTTATGCGTTATGCGCGATGCGTTATGCGTTATGCGTTATGGGCTATGCGTTAAGCGTTATGCGTTATGCATTATGCGTTACGCGTTATGCGTTAGGCGTTATGCGTTAAGCGTTATGCGTTATGCGTTATGCGTTATGCGTTATGCGTTATGCGTTATGCGTTATGCGTTATGCGTTATGCGTTATGCGTTATGCGTTATGCGTTATGCGCGATGCGTTATGCGTTATGCGTTATGCGTTATGCGTTATGCGTTATGCGTTATGCGTTATGCGTTATGCGTTATGCGTTATGCGTTATGCGTTATGCGTTATGCGTTATGCGCGATGCGTTATGCGTTATGCGTTATGGGCTATGCGTTAAGCGTTATGCGTTATGCATTATGCGTTACGCGTTATGCGTTAGGCGTTATGCGTTAAGCGTTATGCGTTATGCGTTATGCGTTATGCGTTATGCGTTATGCGTTATGCGTTATGCGTTATGCGTTATGCGTTATGCGTTATGCGTTATGCGTTATGCGTTATGCGTTATGCGCGATGCGTTATGCGTTATGCGTTATGGGCTATGCGTTAAGCGTTATGCGTTATGCATTATGCGTTACGCGTTATGCGTTAGGCGTTATGCGTTAAGCGTTATGCGTTATGCGTTATGGGTTATGCGTTATGCGTTATGCGTTATGCGTTATGCGTTATGCGTTATGCGTTATGCGTTATGCGTTATGCGTTATGCGTTATGCGTTATGCGTTATGCGTTATGCGTTATGCGTTATGCGTTATGCGTTATGCGTTATGCGTTATGCGTTATGCGTTATGCGTTATGCGTTATGCGTTATGCGTTATGCGTTATGCGTTATGCGTTATGCGTTATGCGTTATGCGTTATGCGTTATGCGTTATGCGTTATGCGTTATGCGTTATGCGTTATGCGTTATGCGTTATGCGTTATGCGTTATGCGTTATGCGTTATGCGTTATGCGTTATGCGTTATGCGTTATGCGTTATGCGTTATGCGTTATGCGTTATGCGTTATGCGTTATGCGTTATGCGTTATGCGTTATGCGTTATGCGTTATGCGTTATGCGTTATGCGTTATGCGTTATGCGTTATGCGTTATGCGTTATGCGTTATGCGTTATGCGTTATGCGTTATGCGTTATGCGTTATGCGTTATGCGTTATGCGTTATGCGTTATGCGTTATGCGTTATGGGCTATGCGTTAAGCGTTATGCGTTATGCATTATGCGTTATGCGTTATGCGTTATGCGTTATGCGTTATGCGTTATGCGTTATGCGTTATGCGTTAAGCGTTATGCGTTATGCGTTATGCGTTATGCGTTATGCGTTATGCGTTAAGCGTTATGCGTTATGCGTTATGCGTTATGCGTTATGCGTTATGCGTTATGCGTTATGCGTTATGCGTTATGCGTTATGCGTTATGCGTTATGCGTTATGCGTTATGCGTTATGCGTTATGCGTTATGCGTTATGCGTTATGCGTTATGCGTTATGCGTTATGCGTTATGCGTTATGCGTTATGCGTTATGCGTTATGCGTTATGCGTTATGCGTTATGCGTTATGCGTTATGCGTTATGCGTTATGCGTTATGCGCGATGCGTTATGCGTTATGCGTTATGCGTTATGCGTTATGCGTTATGCGTTATGCGTTATGCGTTATGCGTTATGCGTTATGCGTTATGCGTTATGCGTTATGTGTTATGCGTTATGCGTTATCAGCTATGCGTTAAGCGTTATGCGTTATGCATTATGCGTTATGCGTTATTCGTAATGCGTTATGCGTTATGCGTTATGCGTTATGCGTTATGCGTTATGCGTTATGCGTTATGCGTTATGCGTTATGCGTTATGCGTTATGCGTTATGCGTTATGCGTTATGCGTTATGCGTTATGCGTTATGCGTTATGCGTTATGCGTTATGCGTTATGCGTTATGCGTTATGCGTTATGCGTTATGCGTTATGCGTTATGCGTTATGCGTTATGCGTTATGCGTTATGCGCGATGCGTTATGCGTTATGCGTTATGGGCTATGCGTTAAGCGTTATGCGTTATGCATTATGCGTTACGCGTTATGCGTTAGGCGTTATGCGTTAAGCGTTATGCGTTATGCGTTATGCGTTATGCGTTATGCGTTATGCGTTATGCGTTATGCGTTATGCGTTATGCGTTATGCGTTATGCGTTATGCGTTATGCGCGATGCGTTATGCGTTATGCGTTATGGGCTATGCGTTAAGCGTTATGCGTTATGCATTATGCGTTACGCGTTATGCGTTAGGCGTTATGCGTTAAGCGTTATGCGTTATGCGTTATGCGTTATGTGTTATGTGTTATGCGTTATGCGTTATGCGTTATGCGTTATGCGTTATGCGTTATGCGTTATGCGTTATGCGTTATGCGTTATGCGTTATGCGTTATGCGTTATGCGTTATGCGTTATGCGTTATGCGTTATGCGTTATGCGTTATGCGTTATGCGTTATGCGTTATGCGTTATGCGTTATGCGTTATGCGTTATGCGTTATGCGTTATGCGTTATGCGTTATGCGTTATGCGTTATGCGTTATGCGTTATGCGTTATGCGTTATGCGTTATGCGTTATGCGTTATGCTTTATGCGTTATGCGTTATGCGTCTTGCGTTATCCGTTATGCGTTATGCGTTATGCGTTATGCGTTATGCGTTATGCGTTATGCGTTATGCGTTATGCGTTATGCGTTATGCGTTATGCGTTATGCGTTATGCGTTATGCGTTATGCGTTATGCTTTATGCGTTATGCGTTATGCGTTATGCGTTATGCGTTATGCGTTATGCGTTATGCGTTATGCGTTATGCGTTATGCGTTATGCGTTATGCGTTATGCGTTATGCGTTATGCGTTATGCGTTATGTGTTATGCGTTATGCGTTATCCGTTATGCGTTATCCGTTATGCGTTATGCGTTAAGCGTTATGCGTTATGCGTTATGCGTTATGCGTTATGCGTTATGCGTTATGCGTTATGGGTTATGGGTTATGCGTTATGCGTTATGCGTTATGCGTTATGCGTTATGCGTTATGCGTTATGCGTTATGGGTTATGCGTTATGCGTAATTCCTTATGCGTTATGCGTTATGCGTTATCCGTTATGCGTTATGCGTTATGCGTTATCCGTTATGCGTTATGCGCGATGCGTTATGCGTTATGCGTTATGGGCTATGCGTTAAGCGTTATGCGTTATGCATTATGCGTTATGCGTTATGCGTTATGCGTTATGCGTTATGCGTTATGCGTTATGCGTTATGCGTTAAGCGTTATGCGTTATGCGTTATGCGTTATGCGTTATGCGTTATGCGTTAAGCGTTATGCGTTATGCGTTATGCGTTATGCGTTATGCGTTATGCGTTATGCGTTATGCGTTATGCGTTATGCGTTATGCGTTATGCGTTATGCGTTATGCGTTATGCGTTATGCGTTATGCGTTATGCGTTATGCGTTATGCGTTATGCGTTATGCGTTATGCGTTATGCGTTATGCGTTATGCGTTATGCGTTATGCGTTATGCGTTATGCGTTAGGCGTTATGCGTTAAGCGTTATGCGTTATGCGTTATGCGTTATGCGTTATGCGTTATGCGTTATGCGTTATGCGTTATGCGTTATGCGTTATGCGTTATGCGTTATGCGTTATGCGTTATGCGTTATGCGTTATGCGTTATGCGTTATGCGTTATGCGTTATGCGTTATGCGTTATGCGTTATGCGTTATGCGTTATGCGTTATGCGTTATGCGTTATGCGTTATGCGTTATGCGTTATGCGTTATGCGTTATGCGTTATGCGTTATGCGTTATGCGTTATGCGTTATGCGTTATGCGTTATGCGTTATGCGTTATGCGTTATGCGTTATGCGTTATGCGTTATGCGTTATGCGTTATGCGTTATGCGTTATGCGTTATGCGTTATGCGTTATGCGTTATGCGTTATGCGTTATGCGTTATGCGTTATGCGTTATGCGTTATGCGTTATGCGTTATGCGTTATGCGTTATGCGTTATGCGTTATGCGTTATGCGTTATGCGTTATGCGTTATGCGTTATGCGTTATGCGTTATGCGTTATGCGTTATGTGTTATGCGTTATGCGTTATCAGCTATGCGTTAAGCGTTATGCGTTATGCATTATGCGTTATGCGTTATTCGTAATGCGTTATGCGTTATGCGTTATGCGTTATGCGTTATGCGTTATGCGTTATGCGTTATGCGTTATGCGTTATGCGTTATGCGTTATGCGTTATGCGTTATGCGTTATGCGTTATGCGTTATGCGTTATGCGTTATGCGTTATGCGTTATGCGTTATGCGTTATGCGTTATGCGTTATGCGTTATGCGTTATGCGTTATGCGTTATGCGTTATGCGTTATGCGTTATGCGTTATGCGTTATGCGTTATGCGTTATGCGTTATGCGTTATGCGCGATGCGTTATGCGTTATGCGTTATGGGCTATGCGTTAAGCGTTATGCGTTATGCATTATGCGTTACGCGTTATGCGTTAGGCGTTATGCGTTAAGCGTTATGCGTTATGCGTTATGCGTTATGCGTTATGCGTTATGCGTTATGCGTTATGCGTTATGCGTTATGCGTTATGCGTTATGCGTTATGCGTTATGCGTTATGCGCGATGCGTTATGCGTTATGCGTTATGGGCTATGCGTTAAGCGTTATGCGTTATGCATTATGCGTTACGCGTTATGCGTTAGGCGTTATGCGTTAAGCGTTATGCGTTATGCGTTATGCGTTATGTGTTATGTGTTATGCGTTATGCGTTATGCGTTATGCGTTATGCGTTATGCGTTATGCGTTATGCGCGATGCGTTATGCGTTATGCGTTATGGGCTATGCGTTAAGCGTTATGCGTTATGCATTATGCGTTACGCGTTATGCGTTAGGCGTTATGCGTTAAGCGTTATGCGTTATGCGTTATGCGTTATGTGTTATGTGTTATGCGTTATGCGTTATGCGTTATGCGTTATGCGTTATGCGTTATGCGTTATGCGTTATGCGTTATGCGTTATGCGTTATGCGTTATGCGTTATGCGTTATGCGTTATGCGTTATGCGTTATGCGTTATGCGTTATGCGTTATGCGTTATGCGTTATGCGTTATGCGTTATGCGTTATGCGTTATGCGTTATGCGTTATGCGTTATGCGTTATGCGTTGTGCGTTGTGCGTTATGCGTTATGCGTTATGCGTTATGCGTTATGCGTTATGCGTTATGCGTTATGCGTTATGCGTTATGCGTTATGCGTTATGCGTTATGCGTTATGCGTTATGCGTTATGCGTTATGCGTTATGCGTTATGCGTTATGCGTTATGCGTTATGCGTTATGCGTTATGCGTTATGCGTTATGCGTTATGCGTTATGCGTTATGCGTTATGCGTTATGCGTTATGCGTTATGCGTTATGCGTTATGTGTTATGCGTTATGCGTTATCAGCTATGCGTTAAGCGTTATGCGTTATGCATTATGCGTTATGCGTTATTCGTAATGCGTTATGCGTTATGCGTTATGCGTTATGCGTTATGCGTTATGCGTTATGCGTTATGCGTTATGCGTTATGCGTTATGCGTTATGCGTTATGCGTTATGCGTTATGCGTTATGCGTTATGCGTTATGCGTTATGCGTTATGCGTTATGCGTTATGCGTTATGCGTTATGCGTTATGCGTTATGCGTTATGCGTTATGCGTTATGCGTTATGCGTTATGCGTTATGCGTTATGCGTTATGCGTTATGCGTTATGCGTTATGCGTTATGCGTTATGCGTTATGCGTTATGCGTTATGCGTTATGCGTTATGCGTTATGCGTTATGCGTTATGCGTTATGCGTTATGCGTTATGCGTTATGCGTTATGCGTTATGCGTTATGCGTTATGCGTTATGCGTTATGCGTTATGCGTTATGCGTTATGCGTTATGCGTTATGCGTTATGCGTTATGCGTTATGCGTTATGCGTTATGCTTTATGCGTTATGCGTTATGCGTCTTGCGTTATCCGTTATGCGTTATGCGTTATGCGTTATGCGTTATGCGTTATGCGTTATGCGTTATGCGTTATGCGTTATGCGTTATGCGTTATGCGTTATGCGTTATGCGTTATGCGTTATGCGTTATGGGTTATGCGTTATGCGTAATTCGTTATGCGCGATGCGTTATGCGTTATGCGTTATGCGTTATGGGCTATGCGTTAAGCGTTATGCATTATGCGTTACGCGTTATGCGTTAGGCGTTATGCGTTAAGCGTTATGCGTTATGCGTTATGCGTTATGTGTTATGCGTTATGCGTTATGCGTTATGCGTTATGCGTTATGCTTTATGCGTTATGCGTTATGCGTTATGCGTTATGCGTTATGCGTTATGCGTTATGCGTTATGCGTTAAGCGTTATGCGTTATGCGTTATGCGTTATGCGTTATGCGTTATGCGTTATGCGTTATGCGTTATGCGTTATGCGTTATGCGTTATGCGTTATGCGTTATGCGTTATGCGTTATGCGTTATGCGTTATGCGTTATGCGTTATGCGTTATGCGTTATGCGTTATGCGTTATGCGTTATGCGTTATGCGTTATGCGTTATGCGTTATGCGTTATGCGTTATGCGTTATGCGTTATGCGTTATGCGTTATGCGTTATGCGTTATGCGTTATGCGTTATGCGTTATGCGTTATGCGTTATGCGTTATGCGCGATGCGTTATGCGTTATGCGTTATGGGCTATGCGTTAAGCGTTATGCGTTATGCATTATGCGTTACGCGTTATGCGTTATGCGTTATGCGTTATGCATTATGCGTTACGCGTTATGCGTTAGGCGTTATGCGTTAAGCGTTATGCGTTATGCGTTGAGCGTTATGCGTTATGCGTTATGCGTTATGCGTTATGCGTTATGCGTTATGCGTTATGCGTTATGCGTTATGCGTTATGCGTTATGCGTTATGCGTTATGCGTTATGGGCTATGCGTTAAGCGTTATGCGTTATGCATTATGCGTTACGCGTTATGCGTTATGCGTTATGCATTATGCGTTATGCGTTATGCGTAATGCGTTATGCATTAAGCGTTATGCGTTATGCGTTATGCGTTATGCGTTATGCGTTATGCGTTAAGCGTTATGCGTTATGCATTATGCGTTACGCGTTATGCGTTAGGCGTTATGCGTTAAGCGTTATGCGTTATGCGTTATGCGTTATGCGTTATGCGTTATGCGTTATGCGTTATGCGTTATGCGTTATGCGTTATGCGTTATGCGTCATGCGTTATGCGTTATGCGTTATGCGTTATGCTTTGTGCATTATGCGTTATGCGTTATGCGTTATGCGTTATGCGTTATGCGTTATGCGTTATGCGTTATGCGTTATGCGTTATGCGTTATGCGTTATGCGTTATGCGTTATGCGTTATGCGTTATGCGTTATGCGTTATGCGTTATGCGTTATGCGTTATGCGTTATGCGTTATGCGTTATGCGTTATGCGTTATGCGTTATGCGTTATGCGTTATGCGTTATGCGTTATGCGTTATGCGTTATGCGTTATGCGTTATGCGTTATGCGCGATGCGTTATGCGTTATGCGTTATGGGCTATGCGTTAAGCGTTATGCGTTATGCATTATGCGTTACGCGTTATGCGTTAGGCGTTATGCGTTAAGCGTTATGCGTTATGCGTTATGCGTTATGCGTTATGCGTTATGCGTTATGCGTTATGCGTTATGCGTTATGCGTTATGCGTTATGCGTTATGCGTTATGCGTTATGCGTTATGCGTTATGCGTTATGCGCGATGCGTTATGCGTTATGCGTTATGGGCTATGCGTTAAGCGTTATGCGTTATGCATTATGCGTTACGCGTTATGCGTTAGGCGTTATGCGTTAAGCGTTATGCGTTATGCGTTATGCGTTATGTGTTATGCGTTATGCGTTATGCGTTATGGGTTATGCGTAATCCGTTATGCGTTATGCGTTATGCGTTAAGCGTTATGCGTTATGCGTTATGCGTTATGCGTTATGCGTTATGCGTTATGCGTTATGCGTTATGCGTTATGCGTTATGCGTTATGCGTTATGCGTAATGCGTTATGCGTTATGCGTTATGCGTTATGCGTTATGCGTTATGCGTTATGCGTCATGCGTTATGCGTTATGCGTTATGCGTTATGCGTTATGCGTTATGCGTTATGCGTTATGCGTTATGCGTTATGCGTTATGCGTTATGCGTTATGCGTTATGCGTTATGCGTTATGCGTTATGCGTTATGCGTTATGCGTTATGCGTTATGCGTTATGCGTTATGCGTTATGCGTTATGCGTTATGCGTTATGCGTTATGCGTTATGCGTTATGCGTTATGCGTTATGCGTTATGCGTTATGCGTTATGCGTTATGCGTTATGCGTTATGCGTTATGCGTTATGCGTTATGCGTTATGCGTTATGCGTTATGCGTTATGCGTTATGCGTTAAGCGTTATGCGTTATGCGTTATGAGCTATGCGTTAAGCGTTATGCGTTATGCATTATGCGTTATGCGTTATGCGTAATGCGTTATGCGTTATGCGTTATGCGTTATGCGTTATGCGTTATGCGTTATGCGTTATGCGTTATGCGTTATGCGTTATGGGTTATGCGTTATGCGTAATTCGTTATGCGTTATGCGTTATGCGATATGCGTTATGCGTAATCCGTTATGCATTATGCGTTATGCGTTATGCGTTATCCGTTATGCGTTATGCGCGATGCGTTATGCGTTATGCGTTATGGGCTATGCGTTATGCGTTATCAGCTATGCGTTAAGCGTTATGCGTTATGCATTATGCGTTATGCGTTATGCGTAATGCGTTATGCGTTATGCGTTATGCGTTATGCGTTATGCGTTATGCGTTATGCGTTATGCGTTATGCGTTATGCGTTATGCGTTATGCGTTATGCGTTATGCGTTATGCGTTATGCGTTATGCGTTATGCGTTATGCGTTATGCGTTATGCGTTATGCGTTATGCGTTATGTGTTATGCGTTATGCGTTATCCGTTATGCGTAATCCGTTATGCGTTATGCGTTAAGCGTTATGCGTTATGCGTTATGCGTTATGCGTTA
Organism: Lasioglossum baleicum; assembly: GCF_051020765.1. Taxonomy (NCBI): domain Eukaryota; kingdom Metazoa; phylum Arthropoda; class Insecta; order Hymenoptera; family Halictidae; genus Lasioglossum; species Lasioglossum baleicum. Next base: position 46,693 of record NW_027469663.1, read on the forward strand.
TGCGTTATGGGTTATGGGTTATGCGTTATGCGTTATGCATTATGAGCTATGCGTTAAGCGTTATGCGTTATGCATTATGCGTTATGCGTTATGCGTAATGCGTTATGCATTAAGCGTTATGCGTTATGCGTTATGCGTTATGCGTTATGCGTTAAGCGTTATGCGTTATGCATTATGCGTTACGCGTTATGCGTTAGGCGTTATGCGTTAAGCGTTATGCGTTATGCGTTATGCGTTATGCGTTATGCGTTATGCGTTATGCGTTATGCGTTATGCGTTATGCGTTATGCGTTATGCGTTATGCGTTATGCGTTATGCGTCATGCGTTATGCGTTATGCGTTATGCGTTATGCTTTGTGCGTTATGCGTTATGCGTTATGCGTTATGCGTTATGCGTTATGCGTTATGCGTTATGCGTTATGCGTTATGCGTTATGCGTTATGCGTTATGCGTTATGCGTTATGCGTTATGCGTTATGCGTTATGCGTTATGCGTTATGCGTTATGCGTTATGCGTTATGCGTTATGCGTTATGCGTTATGCGTTATGCGTTATGCGTTATGCGTTATGCGTTATGCGTTATGCGTTATGCGTCATGCGTTATGCGTTATGCGTTATGCGTTATGCGTTATGCGTTATGCGTTATGCGTTATGCGTTATGCGTTATGCGTTATGCGTTATGCGTTATGCGTTATGCGTTATGCGTTATGCGTTATGCGTTATGCGTTATGCGTTATGCGTTATGCGTTATGCGTCATGCGTTATGCGTTATGCGTTATGCGTTATGCGTTATGCGTTATGCGTTATGGGTTATGCGTTATGCGTTATGCGTTATGCGTTATGCGTTATGCGTTATCCGTTATGCGTTAAGCGTTATGCGTTATGCGTTATGCGTTATGCGTTATGCGTTATGCGTCATGCGTTATGCGTTATGCGTTATGCGTTATGCTTTGTGCGTTATGCGTTATGCGTTATGCGTTATGCGTTATGCGTTGTGCGTTATGCATTATGCGTTATGCGGTATGCGTTATGCGTTATGCGTTATGCGTTATGCGTTATGCGTTATGCGTTATGCGTTATGCGTTATGCGTTATGCGTTATGCGTTATGCTTTATGCGTTATGCGTTATGCGTCTTGCGTTATCCGTTATGCGTTATGCGTTATGCGTTATGCGTTATGGGTTATGCGTTATGCGTTATGCGATATGCGTTATGCGTAATCCGTTATGCATTATGCGTTATGCGTTATGCGTTATCCGTTATGCGTTATGCGCGATGCGTTATGCGTTATGCATTATGCGTTATGCGTTATGCGTAATGCGTTATGCGTTATGCGTTATGCGTTATGCGTTATGCGTTATGCGTTATGCGTTATGCGTTATGCGTTATGCGTTATGCGTTATGCGTTATGCGTTATGCGTTATGCGTTATGTGTTATGCGTTATGCGTTATCCGTTATGCGTTATCCGTTATGCGTTATGCGTTAAGCGTTATGCGTTATGCGTTATGCGTTATGCGTTATGCGTTATGCGTTATGGGTTATGGGTTATGCGTTATGCGTTATGCGTTATGCGTTATGCGTTATGCGTTATGCGTTATGCGTTATGCGTTATGCGTTATGCGTTATGCGTTATGCGTTATGCGTTATGCGTTATGCGTTATGCGTTATGCGTTATGCGTTATGCGTTAAGCGTTATGCGTTATGCGTTATGCGTTATGCGTTATGCGTTATGCGTTATGCGTTATGCGTTATGCGTTATGCGTTATGCGTTATGCGTTATGCGTTATGCGTTATGCGTTATGCGTTATGCGTTATGCGTTATGCGTTATGCGTTATGCGTTATGCGTTATGCGTTATGCGTTATGCGTTATGCGTTATGCGTTATGCGTTATGCGTTATGCGTTATGCGTTATGCGTTATGCGTTATGCGTTATGCGTTATGCGTTATGCGTTATGCGTTATGCGTTATGCGTTATGCGTTATGCGTTATGCGTTATGCGTAATGCGTTATGCGTTAAGCGTTATGCGTTATGCGTTATCCGTTATGCGTTATGCGTTATGCGTTATGCGTTATGCGTTATGCGTTATGCGTTATGCGTTATGGGTTATGCGTTATGCGTAATGCATTATGCGTTACGCGTTATGCGTTAGGCGTTATGCGTTAAGCGTTATGCGTTATGCGTTATGCGTTATGCGTTATGCGCGATGCGTTATGCGTTATGCGTTATGCGTTATGCGTTATGCGTTATGCGTTATGCGTTATGCGTTATGTGTTATGCGTTATGCGTTATGCGTTATGCGTTATGCGTTATGGGCTATGCGTTATGCGTTATGCGTTATGCGTTATGCGTTATGTGTTATGCGTTATGCGTTATGCGTTATGCGTTATGCGTTATGCGTTATGCGTTATGCGTTATGCGTTATGCGTTATGCGTTATGCGTTATGCGTTATGCGTTATGCGTTATGCGTTATGCGTTATGCGTTATGCGTTATGCGTTATGCGTTATGCGTTATGCGTCATGCGTTATCCGTTATGCGTTATGCGTTATGCGTAATGCGTTATGCGTTAAGCGTTATGCGTTAAGCGTTATGCGTTATGCGATATGCGTTATGCGTAATTCGTTATGCGTTATGCGTTATGCGTTATGCGTTATGCGTTATGCGTTATGCGTTATGAGCTATGCGTTAAGCGTTATGCGTTATGCATTATGCGTTATGCGTTATGCGTAATGCGTTATGCGTTAAGCGTTATGCGTTATCCGTTATGCGTTATGCGTTATGCGTTATGCGTTATGCGTTATGCGTTATGCGTTATGCGTTATGCGTTATGCGTTATGCGTTATGCGTTATGGGTTATGCGTTATGCGTAATTCGTTATGCGTTATGCGTTATGCGTTATGCGTTATCCGTTATGCGTTATGCGTTATGCGTTATCCGTTATGCGTTATGCGCGATGCGTTATGCGTTATGCGTTATGGGCTATGCGTTAAGCGTTATGCGTTATGCATTATGAGTTACGCGTTATGCGTTAGGCGTTATGCGTTAAGCGTTATGCGTTATGCGTTATGCGTTATGTGTTATGCGTTATGTGTTATGCGTTATGCGTTATACGTTATGCGTTATGCGTTATGCGTTATGCGTTATGCGTTATGCGTTGTGCGTTATGCATTATGCGTTATGCGTTATGCGTTATCCGTTATGCGTTATGCGTTATGCGTTATGCGTTATGCGTTATGCGTTATGCGTTATGCGTTATGCGTTATGCGTTATGCGTTATGCGTTATGCGTTATGCTTTATGCGTTATGCGTTATGCGTTATGCGTTATGCGTTATGCGTTATGCGTTATGCGTTAAGCGTTATGCGTTAAGCGTTATGCGTTATGTGATATGCGTTATGTGTTATGCGTTATGCGTTATGCGTTATGCGTTATGCGTTATGCGTTATGCGTTATGCGTTATGCGTTATGCGTTATGCGTTATGCGTTATGCGTTATGCGTTATGCGTTATGCGTTATGCGTTATGCGTTATGCGTTATGCGTTATGCGTTATGCGTTATGCGTTATGCGTTATGCGTTATGCTTTATGCGTTATGCGTTATGCGTTATGCGTTATGTGTTATGCGTTATGCGTTATCCGTTATGCGTTATCCGTTATGCGTTATGCGTTAAGCGTTATGCGTTATGCGTTATGCGTTATGCGTTATGCGTTATGGGTTATGGGTTATGCGTTATGCGTTATGCGTTATGCGTTATGAGCTATGCGTTAAGCGTTATGCGTTATGCATTATGCGTTATGCGTTATGCGTAATGCGTTATGCGTTAAGCGTTATGCGTTATGCGTTATGCGTTATGCGTTTTGCGTTATGCGTTAAGCGTTATGCGTTATGCGTTATGCGTTATGCGTTATGCGTTATGCGTTATGCGTTATGCGTTATGCGTTATGCGTTATGCGTTATGCGTTATGCGTTATGCGTTATGCGTTATGCGTTATGCGTTATGCGTTATGCGTTATGCGTTATGCGTTATGCGTTATGCGTTATGCGTTATGCGTTATGCGTTATGCGTTATGCGTTATGCGTTATGCGTTATGCGTTATGCGTTATGCGTTATGCGTTATGCGTTATGCGTTATGCGTTATGCGTTATGCGTTATGCGTTATGCGTTATGCGTTATGCGTTATGCGTTATGCGTTATGCGTTATGCGTTATGCGTTATGCGTTATGCGTTATGCGTTATGCGTTATGCGTTATGCGTTATGCGTTATGCGTTATGCGTTATGCGTTATGCGTTATGCGTTATGCGTTATGCGTTATGCGCGATGCGTTATGCGTTATGCGTTATGGGCTATGCGTTAAGCGTTATGCGTTATGCATTATGCGTTACGCGTTATGCGTTATGCGTTATGCGTTATGCATTATGCGTTACGCGTTATGCGTTAGGCGTTATGCGTTAAGCGTTATGCGTTATGCGTTGAGCGTTATGCGTTATGCGTTATGCGTTATGCGTTATGCGTTATGCGTTATGCGTTATGCGTTATGCGTTATGCGTTATGCGTTATGCGTTATGCGTTATGCGTTATGGGCTATGCGTTAAGCGTTATGCGTTATGCATTATGCGTTACGCGTTATGCGTTATGCGTTATGCATTATGCGTTATGCGTTATGCGTAATGCGTTATGCATTAAGCGTTATGCGTTATGCGTTATGCGTTATGCGTTATGCGTTATGCGTTAAGCGTTATGCGTTATGCATTATGCGTTACGCGTTATGCGTTAGGCGTTATGCGTTAAGCGTTATGCGTTATGCGTTATGCGTTATGCGTTATGCGTTATGCGTTATGCGTTATGCGTTATGCGTTATGCGTTATGCGTTATGCGTCATGCGTTATGCGTTATGCGTTATGCGTTATGCTTTGTGCATTATGCGTTATGCGTTATGCGTTATGCGTTATGCGTTATGCGTTATGCGTTATGCGTTATGCGTTATGCGTTATGCGTTATGCGTTATGCGTTATGCGTTATGCGTTATGCGTTATGCGTTATGCGTTATGCGTTATGCGTTATGCGTTATGCGTTATGCGTTATGCGTTATGCGTTATGCGTTATGCGTTATGCGTTATGCGTTATGCGTTATGCGTTATGCGTTATGCGTTATGCGTTATGCGTTATGCGTTATGCGTTATGCGTTATGCGTTATGCGCGATGCGTTATGCGTTATGCGTTATGGGCTATGCGTTAAGCGTTATGCGTTATGCATTATGCGTTACGCGTTATGCGTTAGGCGTTATGCGTTAAGCGTTATGCGTTATGCGTTATGCGTTATGCGTTATGCGTTATGCGTTATGCGTTATGCGTTATGCGTTATGCGTTATGCGTTATGCGTTATGCGTTATGCGTTATGCGTTATGCGTTATGCGTTATGCGCGATGCGTTATGCGTTATGCGTTATGGGCTATGCGTTAAGCGTTATGCGTTATGCATTATGCGTTACGCGTTATGCGTTAGGCGTTATGCGTTAAGCGTTATGCGTTATGCGTTATGCGTTATGTGTTATGCGTTATGCGTTATGCGTTATGGGTTATGCGTAATCCGTTATGCGTTATGCGTTATGCGTTAAGCGTTATGCGTTATGCGTTATGCGTTATGCGTTATGCGTTATGCGTTATGCGTTATGCGTTATGCGTTATGCGTTATGCGTTATGCGTTATGCGTAATGCGTTATGCGTTATGCGTTATGCGTTATGCGTTATGCGTTATGCGTTATGCGTCATGCGTTATGCGTTATGCGTTATGCGTTATGCGTTATGCGTTATGCGTTATGCGTTATGCGTTATGCGTTATGCGTTATGCGTTATGCGTTATGCGTTATGCGTTATGCGTTATGCGTTATGCGTTATGCGTTATGCGTTATGCGTTATGCGTTATGCGTTATGCGTTATGCGTTATGCGTTATGCGTTATGCGTTATGCGTTATGCGTTATGCGTTATGCGTTATGCGTTATGCGTTATGCGTTATGCGTTATGCGTTATGCGTTATGCGTTATGCGTTATGCGTTATGCGTTATGCGTTATGCGTTATGCGTTATGCGTTAAGCGTTATGCGTTATGCGTTATGAGCTATGCGTTAAGCGTTATGCGTTATGCATTATGCGTTATGCGTTATGCGTAATGCGTTATGCGTTATGCGTTATGCGTTATGCGTTATGCGTTATGCGTTATGCGTTATGCGTTATGCGTTATGCGTTATGGGTTATGCGTTATGCGTAATTCGTTATGCGTTATGCGTTATGCGATATGCGTTATGCGTAATCCGTTATGCATTATGCGTTATGCGTTATGCGTTATCCGTTATGCGTTATGCGCGATGCGTTATGCGTTATGCGTTATGGGCTATGCGTTATGCGTTATCAGCTATGCGTTAAGCGTTATGCGTTATGCATTATGCGTTATGCGTTATGCGTAATGCGTTATGCGTTATGCGTTATGCGTTATGCGTTATGCGTTATGCGTTATGCGTTATGCGTTATGCGTTATGCGTTATGCGTTATGCGTTATGCGTTATGCGTTATGCGTTATGCGTTATGCGTTATGCGTTATGCGTTATGCGTTATGCGTTATGCGTTATGCGTTATGCGTTATGTGTTATGCGTTATGCGTTATCCGTTATGCGTAATCCGTTATGCGTTATGCGTTAAGCGTTATGCGTTATGCGTTATGCGTTATGCGTTATGCGTTATGGGTTATGGGTTATGCGTTATGCGTTATGCATTATGAGCTATGCGTTAAGCGTTATGCGTTATGCATTATGCGTTATGCGTTATGCGTAATGCGTTATGCATTAAGCGTTATGCGTTATGCGTTATGCGTTATGCGTTAAGCGTTATGCGTTATGCATTATGCGTTACGCGTTATGCGTTAGGCGTTATGCGTTAAGCGTTATGCGTTATGCGTTATGCGTTATGCGTTATGCGTTATGCGTTATGCGTTATGCGTTATGCGTTATGCGTTATGCGTTATGCGTTATGCGTCATGCGTTATGCGTTATGCGTTATGCGTTATGCTTTGTGCGTTATGCGTTATGCGTTATGCGTTATGCGTTATGCGTTATGCGTTATGCGTTATGCGTTATGCGTTATGCGTTATGCGTTATGCGTTATGCGTTATGCGTTATGCGTTATGCGTTATGCGTTATGCGTTATGCGTTATGCGTTATGCGTTATGCGTTATGCGTTATGCGTTATGCGTTATGCGTTATGCGTTATGCGTTATGCGTTATGCGTTATGCGTTATGCGTTATGCGTCATGCGTCATGCGTTATGCGTTATGCGTTATGCGTTATGCGTTATGCGTTATGCGTTATGCGTTATGCGTTATGCGTTATGCGTTATGCGTTATGCGTTATGCGTTATGCGTTATGCGTTATGCGTTATGCGTTATGCGTTATGCGTTATGCGTTATGCGTCATGCGTTATGCGTTATGCGTTATGCGTTATGCGTTATGCGTTATGCGTTATGGGTTATGCGTTATGCGTTATGCGTTATGCGTTATGCGTTATGCGTTATCCGTTATGCGTTAAGCGTTATGCGTTATGCGTTATGCGTTATGCGTTATGCGTTATGCGTCATGCGTTATGCGTTATGCGTTATGCGTTATGCTTTGTGCGTTATGCGTTATGCGTTATGCGTTATGCGTTATGCGTTGTGCGTTATGCATTATGCGTTATGCGGTATGCGTTATGCGTTATGCGTTATGCGTTATGCGTTATGCGTTATGCGTTATGCGTTATGCGTTATGCGTTATGCGTTATGCGTTATGCTTTATGCGTTATGCGTTATGCGTCTTGCGTTATCCGTTATGCGTTATGCGTTATGCGTTATGCGTTATGGGTTATGCGTTATGCGTTATGCGATATGCGTTATGCGTAATCCGTTATGCATTATGCGTTATGCGTTATGCGTTATCCGTTATGCGTTATGCGCGATGCGTTATGCGTTATGCATTATGCGTTATGCGTTATGCGTAATGCGTTATGCGTTATGCGTTATGCGTTATGCGTTATGCGTTATGCGTTATGCGTTATGCGTTATGCGTTATGCGTTATGCGTTATGCGTTATGCGTTATGCGTTATGTGTTATGCGTTATGCGTTATCCGTTATGCGTTATCCGTTATGCGTTATGCGTTAAGCGTTATGCGTTATGCGTTATGCGTTATGCGTTATGCGTTATGCGTTATGCGTTATGGGTTATGGGTTATGCGTTATGCGTTATGCGTTATGCGTTATGCGTTATGCGTTATGCGTTATGCGTTATGCGTTATGCGTTATGCGTTATGCGTTATGCGTTATGCGTTATGCGTTATGCGTTATGCGTTATGCGTTATGCGTTATGCGTTATGCGTTATGCGTTAAGCGTTATGCGTTATGCGTTATGCGTTATGCGTTATGCGTTATGCGTTATGCGTTATGCGTTATGCGTTATGCGTTATGCGTTATGCGTTATGCGTTATGCGTTATGCGTTATGCGTTATGCGTTATGCGTTATGCGTTATGCGTTATGCGTTATGCGTTATGCGTTATGCGTTATGCGTTATGCGTTATGCGTTATGCGTTATGCGTTATGCGTTATGCGTTATGCGTTATGCGTTATGCGTTATGCGTTATGCGTTATGCGTTATGCGTTATGCGTTATGCGTTATGCGTTATGCGTTATGCGTAATGCGTTATGCGTTAAGCGTTATGCGTTATGCGTTATCCGTTATGCGTTATGCGTTATGCGTTATGCGTTATGCGTTATGCGTTATGCGTTATGCGTTATGGGTTATGCGTTATGCGTAATGCATTATGCGTTACGCGTTATGCGTTAGGCGTTATGCGTTAAGCGTTATGCGTTATGCGTTATGCGTTATGCGTTATGCGTTATGCGCGATGCGTTATGCGTTATGCGTTATGCGTTATGCGTTATGCGTTATGCGTTATGCGTTATGCGTTATGTGTTATGCGTTATGCGTTATGCGTTATGCGTTATGCGTTATGGGCTATGCGTTATGCGTTATGCGTTATGCGTTATGCGTTATGTGTTATGCGTTATGCGTTATGCGTTATGCGTTATGCGTTATGCGTTATGCGTTATGCGTTATGCGTTATGCGTTATGCGTTATGCGTTATGCGTTATGCGTTATGCGTTATGCGTTATGCGTTATGCGTTATGCGTTATGCGTTATGCGTTATGCGTCATGCGTTATCCGTTATGCGTTATGCGTTATGCGTAATGCGTTATGCGTTAAGCGTTATGCGTTAAGCGTTATGCGTTATGCGATATGCGTTATGCGTAATTCGTTATGCGTTATGCGTTATGCGTTATGCGTTATGCGTTATGCGTTATGCGTTATGAGCTATGCGTTAAGCGTTATGCGTTATGCATTATGCGTTATGCGTTATGCGTAATGCGTTATGCGTTAAGCGTTATGCGTTATCCGTTATGCGTTATGCGTTATGCGTTATGCGTTATGCGTTATGCGTTATGCGTTATGCGTTATGCGTTATGCGTTATGCGTTATGCGTTATGGGTTATGCGTTATGCGTAATTCGTTATGCGTTATGCGTTATGCGTTATGCGTTATCCGTTATGCGTTATGCGTTATGCGTTATCCGTTATGCGTTATGCGCGATGCGTTATGCGTTATGCGTTATGGGCTATGCGTTAAGCGTTATGCGTTATGCATTATGAGTTACGCGTTATGCGTTAGGCGTTATGCGTTAAGCGTTATGCGTTATGCGTTATGCGTTATGTGTTATGCGTTATGTGTTATGCGTTATGCGTTATACGTTATGCGTTATGCGTTATGCGTTATGCGTTATGCGTTATGCGTTGTGCGTTATGCATTATGCGTTATGCGTTATGCGTTATCCGTTATGCGTTATGCGTTATGCGTTATGCGTTATGCGTTATGCGTTATGCGTTATGCGTTATGCGTTATGCGTTATGCGTTATGCGTTATGCGTTATGCGTTATGCTTTATGCGTTATGCGTTATGCGTTATGCGTTATGCGTTATGCGTTATGCGTTATGCGTTAAGCGTTATGCGTTAAGCGTTATGCGTTATGTGATATGCGTTATGTGTTATGCGTTATGCGTTATGCGTTATGCGTTATGCGTTATGCGTTATGCGTTATGCGTTATGCGTTATGCGTTATGCGTTATGCGTTATGCGTTATGCGTTATGCGTTATGCGTTATGCGTTATGCGTTATGCGTTATGCGTTATGCGTTATGCGTTATGCGTTATGCGTTATGCGTTATGCTTTATGCGTTATGCGTTATGCGTTATGCGTTATGTGTTATGCGTTATGCGTTATCCGTTATGCGTTATCCGTTATGCGTTATGCGTTAAGCGTTATGCGTTATGCGTTATGCGTTATGCGTTATGCGTTATGGGTTATGGGTTATGCGTTATGCGTTATGCGTTATGCGTTATGAGCTATGCGTTAAGCGTTATGCGTTATGCATTATGCGTTATGCGTTATGCGTAATGCGTTATGCGTTAAGCGTTATGCGTTATGCGTTATGCGTTATGCGTTTTGCGTTATGCGTTAAGCGTTATGCGTTATGCGTTATGCGTTATGCGTTATGCGTTATGCGTTATGCGTTATGCGTTATGCGTTATGCGTTATGCGTTATGCGTTATGCGTTATGCGTTATGCGTTATGCGTTATGCGTTATGCGTTATGCGTTATGCGTTATGCGTTATGCGTTATGCGTTATGCGTTATGCGTTATGCGTTATGCGTTATGCGTTATGCGTTATGCGTTATGCGTTATGCGTTATGCGTTATGCGTTATGCGTTATGCGTTATGCGTTATGCGTTATGCGTTATGCGTTATGCGTTATGCGTTATGCGTTATGCGTTATGCGTTATGCGTTATGCGTTATGCGTTATGCGTTATGCGTTATGCGTTATGCGTTATGCGTTATGCGTTATGCGTTATGCGTTATGCGTTATGCGTTATGCGTTATGCGTTATGCGTTATGCGTTATGCGTTATGCGTTATGTGTTATGCGTTATGCGTTATCCGTTATGCGTTATCCGTTATGCGTTATGCGTTAAGCGTTATGCGTTATGCGTTATGCGTTATGCGTTATGGGTTATGGGTTATGCGTTATGCGTTATGCGTTATGCGTTATGAGCTATGCGTTAAGCGTTATGCGTTATGCATTATGCGTTATGCGTTATGCGTTATGCGTTATGCGTTATGCGTTATGTGTTATGCGTTATGCGTTATGCGTTATGCGTTATGCGTTATGCGTTATGCGTTATGCGTTATGCGTTATGCGTTATGCGTTATGCGTTGTGCGTTATGCGTTATGCGTTATGCGTTATGCGTTATGCGTTATGCGTTATGCGTTATGCGTTATGCGTTATGCGTTATGCGTTATGCGTTATGCGTTATGCGTTATGCGTTATGCGTTATGCGTTATGCGTTATGCGTTATGCGTTATGCGTTATGCGTTATGCGTTATGCGTTATGCGTTATGCGTTATGCGTTAAGCGTTATGCGTTATGCGTTATGAGCTATGCGTTAAGCGTTATGCGTTATGCATTATGCGTTATGCGTTATGCGTTATGCGTTATGCGTTATGCGTTATGCGTTATGCGTTATGCGTTATGCGTTATGCGTTATGCGTTATGCGTTATGCGTTATGCGTTATGGGTTATGGGTTATGCGTTATGCGTTATGCGTTATGCGTTATGCGTTATGCGTTATGCGTTATGCGTTATGCGTTATGCGTTATGCGTTATGCGTTATGCGTTATGCGTTATGCGTTATGCGTTATGCGTAATGCGTTATGGGTAATGCGTTATGCGTTATGCGTTATGCGTTATGCGTTATGCGTTAAGCGTTATGCGTTATGCGTTATGCGTTATGCGTTATGCGTTATGCGTTATGCGTTATGCGTTATGCGTTATGCGTTATGCGTTATGCGTTATGCGTTATGCGTTATGCGTTATCCGTTATGCGTTATGCGTTATCCGTTGTGCGTTATGCGTTATGCGTTATGCGTTATGCGTTATGCGTTATGCGTTATGCGTTATGCGTTATGCGTTATGCGTTATGCGTTATGCGTTATGCGTTATGCGTTATGCGTTATGCGTTATGCGTTATGCGTTATGCGTTATGCGTTATGCGTTATGCGTTATGCGTTATGCGTTATGCGTTATGCGTTATGCGTTATGCGTTATGCGTTAAGCGTTATGCGTTATGCGTTATGCGGTATGTGTTATGCGTTATGCGTTATGCGTTATGCGTTATGCGTTATGCGTTATGCGTTATGCGTTATGCGTTATGGGTTATGCGTTATGCGTTATTCGTTATGCGCTATGCGTTATGCGTTATGCGTTATCCGTTATGCGTTATGCGTTATGCGTTATGCGTTATGCGTTATGCGTTATGCGTTATGCGTTATGCGTTATGCGTTATGCGTTATGCGTTATGCGTTATGCGTTATGCGTTATGCGTTATGCGTTATGCGTTATGCGTTATGCGTTATGCGTTATGCGTTATGCGTTATGCGTTATGTGTTATGCGTTATGCGTTATGCGTTATGCGTTATGCGTTATGCGTTATGCGTTATGCGTTATGCGTTATGCGTTATGCGTTATGCGTTGTGCGTTATGCGTTATGCGTTATGCGTTATGCGTTATGCGTTATGCGTTATGCGTTATGCGTTATGCGTTATGCGTTATGCGTTATGCGTTATGCGTTATGCGTTATGCGTTATGGGTTATGGGTTATGCGTTATGCGTTATGCGTTATGCGTTATGAGCTATGCGTTAAGCGTTATGCGTTATGCATTATGCGTTATGCGTTATGCGTAATGCGTTATGCGTTAAGCGTTATGCGTTATGCGTTATGCGTTATGCGTTATGCGTTATGCGTTATGCGTTAAGCGTTATGCGTTATGCGTTATGCGTTATGCGTTATGCGTTATGCGTTATGCGTTATGTGTTATGCGTTATGCGTTATGCGTTATGCGTTATGCGTTATGCGTTATGCGTTATGCGTTATGCGTTATGCGTTATGCGTTATGCGTTGTGCGTTATGCGTTATGCGTTATGCGTTATGCGTTATGCGTTATGCGTTATGCGTTATGCGTTATGCGTTATGCGTTATGCGTTATGCGTTATGCGTTATGCGTTATGCGTTATGCGTTATGCGTTATGCGTTATGCGTTATGCGTTATGCGTTATGCGTTATGCGTTATGCGTTATGCGTTATGCGTTATGCGTTAAGCGTTATGCGTTATGCGTTATGAGCTATGCGTTAAGCGTTATGCGTTATGCATTATGCGTTATGCGTTATGCGTTATGCGTTATGCGTTATGCGTTATGCGTTATGCGTTATGCGTTATGCGTTATGCGTTATGCGTTATGCGTTATGCGTTATGCGTTATGGGTTATGGGTTATGCGTTATGCGTTATGCGTTATGCGTTATGCGTTATGCGTTATGCGTTATGCGTTATGCGTTATGCGTTATGCGTTATGCGTTATGCGTTATGCGTTATGCGTTATGCGTTATGCGTAATGCGTTATGGGTAATGCGTTATGCGTTATGCGTTATGCGTTATGCGTTATGCGTTAAGCGTTATGCGTTATGCGTTATGCGTTATGCGTTATGCGTTATGCGTTATGCGTTATGCGTTATGCGTTATGCGTTATGCGTTATGCGTTATGCGTTATGCGTTATGCGTTATGCGTTATCCGTTATGCGTTATGCGTTATCCGTTGTGCGTTATGCGTTATGCGTTATGCGTTATGCGTTATGCGTTATGCGTTATGCGTTATGCGTTATGCGTTATGCGTTATGCGTTATGCGTTATGCGTTATGCGTTATGCGTTATGCGTTATGCGTTATGCGTTATGCGTTATGCGTTATGCGTTATGCGTTATGCGTTATGCGTTATGCGTTATGCGTTATGCGTTATGCGTTATGCGTTATGCGTTAAGCGTTATGCGTTATGCGTTATGCGGTATGTGTTATGCGTTATGCGTTATGCGTTATGCGTTATGCGTTATGCGTTATGCGTTATGCGTTATGCGTTATGGGTTATGCGTTATGCGTTATTCGTTATGCGCTATGCGTTATGCGTTATGCGTTATCCGTTATGCGTTATGCGTTATGCGTTATGCGTTATGCGTTATGCGTTATGCGTTATGCGTTATGCGTTATGCGTTATGCGTTATGCGTTATGCGTTATGCGTTATGCGTTATGCGTTATGCGTTATGCGTTATGCGTTATGCGTTATGCGTTATGCGTTATGCGTTATGCGTTATGCGTTATGTGTTATGCGTTATGGGTTATCCGTTATGCGTTATCCGTTATGCGTTATGCGTTAAGCGTTATGCGTTATGCGTTATGCGTTATGCGTTATGCGTTATGCGTTATGGGTTATGGGTTATGCGTTATGCGTTATGCGTTATGCGTTATGAGCTATGCGTTAAGCGTTATGCGTTATGCATTATGCGTTATGCGTTATGCGTTATGCGTTAAGCGTTATGCGTTATGCGTTATGCGTTATGCGTTATGCGTTATGCGTTATGCGTTATGCGTTAAGCGTTATGCGTTATGCGTTATGCGTTATGCGTTATGCGTTATGCGTTATGCGTTATGCGTTATGCGTTATGCGTTATGCGTTATGCGTTATGCGTTATGCGTTATGCGTTATGCGTTATGCGTTATGCGTTATGCGTTATGCGTTATGCGTTATGCGTTATGCGTTATGCGTTATGCGTTATGCGTTATGCGTTATGCGTTATGCGTTATGCGTTATGCGTTATGCGTTATGCGTTATGCGTTATGCGTTATGCGTTATGCGTTATGCGTTATGCGTTATGCGTTATGCGTTATGCGTTATGCGTTATGCGTTATGCGTTATGCGTTATGCGTTATGCGTTATGCGTTATGCGTTATGCGTTATGCGTTATGCGTTATGCGTTATGCGTTATGCGTAATGCGTTATGCGTTATGCGTTATGCGTTATGCGTTATGCGTTATGCGTTATGCGTTATGCGTTATGCGTTATGCGTTATGCGTTATGCGTTATGCGTTATGCGTTATGCGTTATGCGTTATGCGTTATGCGTTATGCGTTATGCGTTATGCGTTATGCGTTATGCGTTATGCGTTATGCGTTATGCGTTATGCGTTATGCGTTATGCGTTATGCGTTATGCGTTATGCGTTATGCGTTATGCGTTATGCGTTAAGCGTTATGCGTTATGCGTTATGAGCTATGCGTTAAGCGTTATGCGTTATGCATTATGCGTTATGCGTTATGCGTTATGCGTTATGCGTTATGCGTTATGCGTTATGCGTTATGCGTTATGCGTTATGCGTTATGCGTTATGCGTTATGCGTTATGCGTTATGCGTTATGCGTTATGCGTTATGCGTTATGCGTTATCCGTTATGCGTTATGCGTTATCCGTTGTGCGTTATGCGTTATGCGTTATGCGTTATGCGTTATGCGTTATGCGTTATGCGTTATGCGTTATGCGTTATGCGTTATGCGTTATGCGTTATGCGTTATGCGTTATGCGTTATGCGTTATGCGTTATGCGTTATGCGTTATGCGTTATGCGTTATGCGTTATGCGTTATGCGTTAAGCGTTATGCGTTATGCGTTATGCGGTATGTGTTATGCGTTATGCGTTATGCGTTATGCGTTATGCGTTATGCGTTATGCGTTATTCGTTATGCGCTATGCGTTATGCGTTATGCGTTATCCGTTATGCGTTATGCGTTATGCGTTATGCGTTATGCGTTATGCGTTATGCGTTATGCGTTATGCGTTATGCGTTATGCGTTATGCGTTATGCGTTATGCGTTATGCGTTATGCGTTATGCGTTATGCGTTATGCGTTATGCGTTATGCGTTATGCGTTATGCGTTATGCGTTATGCGTTATGCGTTATGCGTTATGCGTTATGTGTTATGCGTTATGGGTTATCCGTTATGCGTTATCCGTTATGCGTTATGCGTTAAGCGTTATGCGTTATGCGTTATGCGTTATGCGTTATGCGTTATGCGTTATGGGTTATGGGTTATGCGTTATGCGTTATGCGTTATGCGTTATGAGCTATGCGTTAAGCGTTATGCGTTATGCCTTATGCGTTATGCGTTATGCGTAATGCGTTATGCGTTAAGCGTTATGCGTTATGCGTTATGCGTTATGCGTTATGCGTTATGCGTTAAGCGTTATGCGTTATGCGTTATGCGTTATGCGTTATGCGTTATGCGTTATGCGTTATGCGTTATGCGTTATGCGTTATGCGTTATGCGTTATGCGTTATGCGTTATGCGTTATGCGTTATGCGTTATGCGTTATGCGTTATGCGTTATGCGTTATGCGTTATGCGTTATGCGTTATGCGTTATGCGTTATGCGTTATGCGTTATGCGTTATGCGTTATGCGTTATGCGTTATGCGTTATGCGTTATGCGTTATGCGTTATGCGTTATGCGTTATGCGTTATGCGTTATGCGTTATGGGTTATGAGTTATGCGTTATGCGTTATGCGTTATGCGTTATGCGTTATGCGTTATGCGTTATGCGTTATGCGTTATGCGTTATGCGTTATGCGTTATGCGTTATGCGTAATGCGTTATGGGTAATGCGTTATGCGTTATGCGTTATGCGTTATGCGTTAAGCGTTATGCGTTATGCGTTATGCGTTATGCGTTATGCGTTATGCGTTATGCGTTATGCGTTATGCGTTATGCGTTATGCGTTATGCGTTATGCGTTATGCGTTATGCGTTATGCGTTATCCGTTATGCGTTATGCGTTATCCGTTGTGCGTTATGCGTTATGCGTTATGCGTTATGCGTTATGCGTTATGCGTTATGCGTTATGCGTTATGCGTTATGCGTTATGCGTTATGCGTTATGCGTTATGCGTTATGCGTTATGCGTTATGCGTTATGCGTTATGCGTTATGCGTTATGCGTTATGCGTTATGCGTTATGCGTTATGCGTTAAGCGTTATGCGTTATGCGTTATGCGGTATGTGTTATGCGTTATGCGTTATGCGTTATGCGTTATGCGTTATGCGTTATGCGTTATGGGTTATGCGTTATGCGTTATTCGTTATGCGCTATGCGTTATGCGTTATGCGTTATCCGTTATGCGTTATGCGTTATGCGTTATGCGTTATGCGTTATGCGTTATGCGTTATGCGTTATGCGTTATGCGTTATGCGTTATGCGTTATGCGTTATGCGTTATGCGTTATGCGTTATGCGTTATGCGTTATGCGTTATGCGTTATGCGTTATGCGTTATGCGTTATGCGTTATGCGTTATGCGTTATGCGTTATGCGTTATGCGTTATGTGTTATGCGTTATGGGTTATCCGTTATGCGTTATCCGTTATGCGTTATGCGTTAAGCGTTATGCGTTATGCGTTATGCGTTATGCGTTATGCGTTATGCGTTATGGGTTATGGGTTATGCGTTATGCGTTATGCGTTATGCGTTATGAGCTATGCGTTAAGCGTTATGCGTTATGCCTTATGCGTTATGCGTTATGCGTAATGCGTTATGCGTTAAGCGTTATGCGTTATGCGTTATGCGTTATGCGTTATGCGTTATGCGTTATGCGTTATGCGTTATGCGTTATGCGTTATGCGTTATCCGTTATGCGTTATGCGTTATGCGTTATGCGTTATGCGTTATGCGTTATGCGTTATGCGTTATGCGTTATGCGTTATGCGTTATGCGTTATGCGTTATGCGTTATGCGTTATGCGTTATGCGTTATGCGTTATGCGTTATGCGTTATGCGTTATGCGTTATGCGTTAAGCGTTATGAGTTATGCGTTATGAGCTATGCGTTAAGCGTTATGCGTTATGCATTATGCGTTATGCGTTATGCGTTATGCGTTATGCGTTATGCGTTATGCGTTATGCGTTATGCGTTATGCGTTATGCGTTATGCGTTATGCGTTATCCGTTATGCGTTATGCGTTATGCGTTATCCGTTATGCGTTATGCGTTATGCGTTATGCGTTATGCGTTATGCGTTATGCGTTATGCGTTATGCGTTATGCGTTATGCGTTATGCGTTATGCGTTATGCGTTATGCGTTATGCGTTATGCGTTATGCGTTATGCGTTATGCGTTATGCGTTATGCGTTATGCGTTATGCGTTATGCGTTATGCGTTATGCGTTATGCGTTATGCGTTATGCGTTATGCGTTATGCGTTATGCGTTATGCGTTATGCGTTATGCGTTATGCGTTATGCGTTATGCGTTATGCGTTATGCGTTATGTGTTATGCGTTATGCGTTATCAGCTATGCGTTAAGCGTTATGCGTTATGCATTATGCGTTATGCGTTATGCGTAATGCGTTATGCGTTATGCGTTATGCGTTATGCGTTATGCGTTATGCGTCATGCGTTATGCGTTATGCGTTATGCGTTATGCGTTATGCGTTATGCGTTATGCGTTATGCGTTATGCGTTATGCGTTATGCGTTATGCGTTATGCGTTATGCATTATGCGTTATGCGTTATGCGTTATGTGTTATGCGTTATGCGTTATCCGTTATGCGTTATCCGTTATGCGTTATGCGTTAAGCGTTATGCGTTATGCGTTATGAGCTATGCGTTAAGCGTTATGCGTTATGCATTATGCGTTATGCGTTATGCGTAATGCGTTATGCGTTAAGCGTTATGCGTTATGCGTTATGCGTTATGCGTTATGCGTTATGCGTTATGCGTTATGCGTTATGCGTTATGCGTTATGCGTTATACGTTATGCGTTATGCGTTATCCGTTATGCGTTATGCGTTATCCGTTGTGCGTTATGCGTTGTGCGTTATGCGTTATGCGTTATGCGTTATGCGTTATGCGTTATGCGTTATGCGTTATGCGTTATGCGTTATGCGTTATGCGTTATGCGTTATGCGTTATGCGTTATGCGTTATGCGTTATGCGTTATGCGTTATGCGTTATGCGTTATGCGTTATGCGTTATGCGTTAAGCGTTATGCGTTATGCGTTATGCGGTATGTGTTATGCGTTATGCGTTATGCGTTATGCGTTATGCGTTATGCGTTATGCGTTATGCGTTATGGGTTATGCGTTATGCGTTATTCGTTATGCGCTATGCGTTATGCGCGATGCGTTATGCGTTATGCGTAATGCGTTATGCGTTAAGCGTTATGCGTTATGCGTTATGCGTTATGCGTTATGCGTTATGCGTTATGCGTTATGCGTTAAGCGTTATGCGTTATGCGTTATGCGTTATGCGTTATGCGTTATGCGTTATGCGTTATGCGTTATGCGTTATGCGTTATGCGTTATGCGTTATGCGTTATGCGTTATGCGTTATGCGTTATGCGTTATGCGTTATGCGTTATGCGTTATGCGTTATGCGTTATGCGTTATGCGTTATGCGTTATGCGTTATGCGTTATGCGTTATGCGTTATGCGTTATGCGTTATGCGTTATGCGTTATGCGTTATGCGTTATGCGTTATGCGTTATGCGTTATGCGTTATGCGTTATGCGTTATGCGTTATGCGTTAAGCGTTATGAGTTATGCGTTATGAGCTATGCGTTAAGCGTTATGCGTTATGCATTATGCGTTATGCGTTATGCGTTATGCGTAATGCGTTATGCGTTAAGCGTTATGCGTTATCCGTTATGCGTTATGCGTTATGCGTTATGCGTTATGCGTTATGCGTTATGCGTTATGCGTTATGCGTTATGCGTTATGCGTTATGCGTTATGCGTTATGCGTTATGCGTTATGCGTTATGCGTTATGCGTTATGCGTTATGCGTTATGGGTTATGCGTTATGCGTAATTCGTTATGCGTTATGCGTTATGCGTTATGCGTTATCCGTTATGCGTTATGCGTTATGCGTTATCCGTTATGCGTTATGCGCGATGCGTTATGCGTTATGCGTTATGGGCTATGCGTTAAGCGTTATGCGTTATGCATTATGAGTTACGCGTTATGCGTTAGGCGTTATGCGTTAAGCGTTATGCGTTATGCGTTATGCGTTATGTGTTATGCGTTATGTGTTATGCGTTATGCGTTATACGTTATGCGTTATGCGTTATGCGTTATGCGTTATGCGTTATGCGTTGTGCGTTATGCATTATGCGTTATGCGTTATGCGTTATCCGTTATGCGTTATGCGTTATGCGTTATGCGTTATGCGTTATGCGTTATGCGTTATGCGTTATGCGTTATGCGTTATGCGTTATGCGTTATGCATTATGCGTTATGCGTTATGCGTTATGCGTTATGCGTTATGCGTTATGCGTTATGCGTTATGCGTTATGCGTTATGCGTTATGCGTTATGCGTTATGCGTTATGCGTTATGCGTTATGTGTTATGCGTTATGCGTTATCCGTTATGCGTTATCCGTTATGCGTTATGCGTTAAGCGTTATGCGTTATGCGTTATGCGTTATGCGTTATGCGTTATGCGTTATGGGTTATGGGTTATGCGTTATGCGTTATGCGTTATGCGTTATGAGCTATGCGTTAAGCGTTATGCGTTATGCATTATGCGTTATGCGTTATGCGTAATGCGTTATGCGTTAAGCGTTATGCGTTATGCGTTATGCGTTATGCGTTTTGCGTTATGCGTTAAGCGTTATGCGTTATGCGTTATGCGTTATGCGTTATGCGTTATGCGTTATGCGTTATGCGTTATGCGTTATGCGTTATGCGTTATGCGTTATGCGTTATGCGTTATGCGTTATGCGTTATGCGTTATGCATTATGCGTTATGCGTTATGCGTTATGCGTTATGCGTTATGCGTTATGCGTTATGCGTTATGCGTTATGCGTTATGCGTTATGCGTTATGCGTTATGCGTTATGCGTTATGCGTTATGCGTTATGCGTTATGCGTTATGCGTTATGGGTTATGCGTTATGCGTTATGCGTTATGCGTTATGCGTTATGCGTTATGCGTTATGCGTTATGCGTTATGCGTTATGCGTTATGCGTTATGCGTTATGCGTTATGCGTTATGGGTTATGCGTTATGCGTTATGCGTTATGCGTTATGCGTTATGCGTTATGCGTTATGCGTTATGCGTTATGCGTTATGCGTTATGCGTTATGCGTTATGCGTTATGCGTTATGCGTTATGCGTTATGTGTTATGCGTTATGCGTTATCCGTTATGCGTTATCCGTTATGCGTTATGCGTTAAGCGTTATGCGTTATGCGTTATGCGTTATGCGTTATGGGTTATGGGTTATGCGTTATGCGTTATGCGTTATGCGTTATGAGCTATGCGTTAAGCGTTATGCGTTATGCATTATGCGTTATGCGTTATGCGTAATGCGTTATGCGTTAAGCGTTATGCGTTATGCGTTATGCGTTATGCGTTATGCGTTATGCGTTAAGCGTTATGCGTTATGCGTTATGCGTTATGCGTTATGCGTTATGCGTTATGCGTTATGTGTTATGCGTTATGCGTTATGCGTTATGCGTTATGCGTTATGCGTTATGCGTTATGCGTTATGCGTTATGCGTTATGCGTTATGCGTTATGCGTTATGCGTTATGCGTTATGCGTTATGCGTTATGCGTTATGCGTTATGCGTTATGCGTTATGCGTTATGCGTTATGCGTTATGCGTTATGCGTTATGCGTTATGCGTTATGCGTTATGCGTTATGCGTTATGCGTTATGCGTTAAGCGTTATGCGTTATGCGTTATGAGCTATGCGTTAAGCGTTATGCGTTATGCATTATGCGTTATGCGTTATGCGTTATGCGTTATGCGTTATGCGTTATGCGTTATCCGTTATGCGTTATGCGTTATGCGTTATCCGTTATGCGTTATGCGTTATGCGTTATGCGTTATGCGTTATGCGTTATGCGTTATGCTTTATGCGTTATGCGTTATGCGTCTTGCGTTATCCGTTATGCGTTATGCGTTATGCGTTATGCGTTATGGGTTATGCGTTATGCGTTATGCATTATGCGTTACCCGTTATGCGTTAGGCGTTATGCGTTAAGCGTTATGCGTTATGCGTTATGCGTTATGCGTTATGCGTTATGCGCGATGCGTTATGCGTTATGCATTATGCGTTACCCGTTATGCGTTAGGCGTTATGCGTTAAGCGTTATGCGTTATGCGTTATGCGTTATGCGTTATGCGTTATGCGCGATGCGTTATGCGTTATGCGTTATGCGTTATGCGTTATGCGTTATGCGTTATGCGTTATGCGTTATGCGTTATGCGTTATGCGTTATGCGTTATGCGTTATGCGTTATGCGTTATGCGTTATGCGTTATGCGTTATGCGTTATGCGTTATGCGTTATGCGTTATGCGTTATGCGTTATGCGTTATGCGTTATGCGTTATGCGTTATGCGTCATGCGTTATCCGTTATGCGTTATGCGTTATGCGTAATGCGTTATGCGTTAAGCGTTATGCGTTAAGCGTTATGCGTTATGCGATATGCGTTATGCGTAATTCGTTATGCGTTATGCGTTATGCGTTATGCGTTATGCGTTATGAGCTATGCGTTAAGCGTTATGCGTTATGCATTATGCGTTATGCGTTATGCGTAATGCGTTATGCGTTAAGCGTTATGCGTTATCCGTTATGCGTTATGCGTTATGCGTTATGCGTTATGCGTTATGCGTTATGCGTTATGCGTTATGCGTTATGCGTTATGCGTTATGCGTTATGGGTTATGCGTTATGCGTAATTCGTTATGCGTTATGCGTTATGCGTTATGCGTTATCCGTTATGCGTTATGCGTTATGCGTTATCCGTTATGCGTTATGCGCGATGCGTTATGCGTTATGCGTTATGGGCTATGCGTTAAGCGTTATGCGTTATGCATTATGAGTTACGCGTTATGCGTTAGGCGTTATGCGTTAAGCGTTATGCGTTATGCGTTATGCGTTATGTGTTATGCGTTATGTGTTATGCGTTATGCGTTATGCGTTATGCGTTATGCGTTATGCGTTATGCGTTATGCGTTATGCGTTATGCGTTATGCGTTGTGCGTTATGCATTATGCGTTATGCGTTATGCGTTATCCGTTATGCGTTATGCGTTATGCGTTATGCGTTATGCGTTATGCGTTATGCGTTAAGCATTATGCGTTATGCGTTATGCGTTATGCGTTATGCGTTATGCGTTATGCGTTAAGCGTTATGCGTTATGCGTTATGCGTTATGCGTTATGCGTTATGCGTTATGCGTTATGCGTTATGCGTTATGCGTTATGCGTTATGCGTTATGCGTTATGCGTTATGCGTTATGCGTTATGCGTTATGCGTTATGCGTTATGCGTTATGCGTTATGCGTTATGCGTTATGCGTTATGCGTTATGCGTTATGCGTTATGCGCGATGCGTTATGCGTCATGCGTTATGGGCTATGCGTTAAGCGTTATGCGTTATGCATTATGCGTTACGCGTTATGCGTTAGGCGTTATGCGTTAAGCGTTATGCGTTATGCGTTATGCGTTATGTGTTATGCGTTATGCGTTATGCGTTATGCGTTATGCGTTATGCGTTATGCGTTATGCGTTATGCGTTATGCGTTATGCGTTATGCGTTATGCGTTATGCGTTATGCGTTATGCGTTATGCGTTATGCGTTATGCGTTATGCGTTATGCGTTATGCGTTATGCGTTATGCGTTATGCGTTATGCGTTATGCGTTATGCGTTATGCGTTATGCGTTATGCGTTATGCGTTATGCGTTATGCGTTATGCGTTATGCGTTATGCGTTATGCGTTATGCGTTATGCGTTATGCGTTATGCGTTATGCGTTATGCGTTATGCGTTATGCGTTATGCGTTATGCGTTATGCGTTATGCGTTATGCGTTATGCGTTATCCGTTATGCGTTATCCGTTATGCGTTATGCGTTAAGCGTTATGCGTTATGCGTTATGAGCTATGCGTTAAGCGTTATGCGTTATGCATTATGCGTTATGCGTTAAGCGTTATGCGTTATGCGTTATGCGTTATGCGTTATGCGTTATGCGTTATGCGTAATGCGTTATGCGTTATGCGTTATGCGTTATGCGTTATGCGTTATGCGTTATGCGTTATGCGTTATGCGTTATGCGTTATGCGTTATGCGTTATGCGTTATGCGTTATGCGTTATGCGTTATGCGTTATGCGTTATGCGTTATGCGTTATGCGTTATGCGTTATGCGTTATGCGTTATGCGTTATGCGTTATGCGTTATGCGTTATGCGTTATGCGTTATGCGTTATGCGTTGTGCGTTATGCGTTATGCGTTATGCGTTATGCGTTATGCGTTATGCGTTATGCGTTATGCGTTATGCGTTATGCGTTATGCGTTATGCGTTATGCGTTATGCGTTATGCGTTATGCGTTATGTGTTATGCGTTATGCGTTATCAGCTATGCGTTAAGCGTTATGCGTTATGCATTATGCGTTATGCGTTATTCGTAATGCGTTATGCGATATGCGTTATGCGTTATGCGTTATGCGTTATGCGTTATGCGTTATGCGTTATGCGTTATGCGTTATGCGTTATGCGTTATGCGTTATGCGTTATGCGTTATGCGTTATGCGTTATGCGTTATGCGTTATGCGTTATGCGTTATGCGTTATGCGTTATGCGTTAAGCGTTATGCGTTATGCGTTATGCGTTATGCGTTATGCGTTATCCGTTATGCGTTATGCGCGATGCGTTATGCGTTATGCGTTATGGGCTATGCGTTAAGCGTTATGCGTTATGCATTATGCGTTACGCGTTATGCGTTATGCGTTATGGGCTATGCGTTAAGCGTTATGCGTTATGCATTATGCGTTACGCGTTATGCGTTAGGCGTTATGCGTTATGCGTTATGCGTTATGCGTTATGCGTTATGCGTTATGCGTTAAGCATTATGCGTTATGCGTTATGCGTTATGCGTTATGCGTTATGCGTTATGCGTTAAGCGTTATGCGTTATGCGTTATGCGTTATGCGTTATGCGTTATGCGTTATGCGTTATGCGTTATGCGTTATGCGTTATGCGTTATGCGTTATGCGTTATGCGTTATGCGTTATGCGTTATGCGTTATGCGTTATGCGTTATGCGTTATGCGTTATGCGTTATGCGTTATGCGCGATGCGTTATGCGTTATGCGTTATGGGCTATGCGTTAAGCGTTATGCGTTATGCATTATGCGTTACGCGTTATGCGTTAGGCGTTATGCGTTAAGCGTTATGCGTTATGCGTTATGCGTTATGCGTTATGTGTTATGCGTTATGCGTTATGCGTTATGCGTTATGCGTTATGCGTTATGCGTTATGCGTTATGCGTTATGCGTTATGCGTTATGCGTTATGCGTTATGCGTTATGCGTTATGCGTTATGCGTTATGCGTTATGCGTTATGCGTTATGCGTTATGCGTTATGCGTTATGCGTTATGCGTTATGCGTTATGCGTTATGCGTTATGCGTTATGCGTTATGCGTTATGCGTTATGCGTTATGCGTTATGCGTTATGCGTTATGCGTTATGCGTTATGCGTTATGCGTTATGCGTTATGCGTTATGCGTTATGCGTTATGCGTTATGCGTTATGTGTTATGCGTTATGCGTTATCCGTTATGCGTTATCCGTTATGCGTTATGCGTTAAGCGTTATGCGTTATGCGTTATGAGCTATGCGTTAAGCGTTATGCGTTATGCATTATGCGTTATGCGTTAAGCGTTATGCGTTATGCGTAATTCGTTATGCGTTATGCGTTATGCGTTATGCGTTATGCGTTATGAGCTATGCGTTAAGCGTTATGCGTTATGCATTATGCGTTATGCGTTATGCGTAATGCGTTATGCGTTAAGCGTTATGCGTTATCCGTTATGCGTTATGCGTTATGCGTTATGCGTTATGCGTTATGCGTTATGCGTTATGCGTTATGCGTTATGCGTTATGCGTTATGGGTTATGCGTTATGCGTAATTCGTTATGCGTTATGCGTTATGCGTTATGCGTTATCCGTTATGCGTTATGCGTTATGCGTTATCCGTTATGCGTTATGCGCGATGCGTTATGCGTTATGCGTTAAGCGTTATGCGTTATGCGTTATGCGTTATGTGTTATGCGTTATGTGTTATGCGTTATGCGTTATGCGTTATGCGTTATGCGTTATGCGTTATGCGTTATGCGTTATGCGTTATGCGTTGTGCGTTATGCATTATGCGTTATGCGTTATGCGTTATCCGTTATGCGTTATGCGTTATGCGTTATGCGTTATGCGTTATGCGTTATGCGTTAAGCATTATGCGTTATGCGTTATGCGTTATGCGTTATGCGTTATGCGTTATGCGTTAAGCGTTATGCGTTATGCGTTATGCGTTACGCGTTATGCGTTAGGCGTTATGCGTTAAGCGTTATGCGTTATGCGTTATGCGTTATGTGTTATGCGTTATGCGTTATGCGTTATGCGTTATGCGTTATGCGTTATGCGTTATGCGTTATGCGTTATGCGTTATGCGTTATGCGTTATGCGTTATGCGTTATGCGTTATGCGTTATGCGTTATGCGTTATGCGTTATGCGTTATGCGTTATGCGTTATGCGTTATGCGTTATGCGTTATGCGTTATGCGTTATGCGTTATGCGTTATGCGTTATGCGTTATGCGTTATGCGTTATGCGTTATGCGTTATGCGTTATGCGTTATGCGTTATGCGTTATGCGTTATGCGTTATGCGTTATGCGTTATGCGTTATGCGTTATGCGTTATGCGTTATGCGTTATGCGTTATGCGTTATGCGTTATGCGTTATGCGTTATGCGTTATCCGTTATGCGTTATCCGTTATGCGTTATGCGTTAAGCGTTATGCGTTATGCGTTATGAGCTATGCGTTAAGCGTTATGCGTTATGCATTATGCGTTATGCGTTAAGCGTTATGCGTTATGCGTTATGCGTTATGCGTTATGCGTTATGCGTTATGCGTTATGCGTTATGCGTTATGCGTTATGCGTTATGCGTTATGCGTTATGCGTTATGCGTTATGCGTTATGAGCTATGCGTTAAGCGTTATGCGTTATGCGTTATGCGTTATGCGTTATGCGTTATGCGTTATGCGCGATGCGTTATGCGTCATGCGTTATGGGCTATGCGTTAAGCGTTATGCGTTATGCATTATGCGTTACGCGTTATGCGTTAGGCGTTATGCGTTAAGCGTTATGCGTTATGCGTTATGCGTTATGTGTTATGCGTTATGCGTTATGCGTTATGCGTTATGCGTTATGCGTTATGCGTTATGCGTTATGCGTTATGCGTTATGCGTTATGCGTTATGCGTTATGCGTTATGCGTTATGCGTTATGCGTTATGCGTTATGCGTTATGCGTTATGCGTTATGCGTTATGCGTTATGCGTTATGCGTTATGCGTTATGCGTTATGCGTTATGCGTTATGCGTTATGCGTTATGCGTTATGCGTTATGCGTTATGCGTTATGCGTTATGCGTTATGCGTTATGCGTTATGCGTTATGCGTTATGCGTTATGCGTTATGCGTTATGCGTTATGCGTTATGCGTTATGCGTTATGCGTTATGCGTTATGCGTTATGCGTTATGCGTTATGCGTTATGCGTTATGCGTTATGCGTTATGCGTTATGCGTTATGCGTTATGCGTTATGCGTTATGCGTTATGCGTTATGCGTTATGCGTTATGCGTTATGCGTTATGCGTTATGCGTTATGCGTTATGCGTTATGCGTTATGCGTTATGCGTTATGCGTTATGCGTTATGCGTTATGCGTTATGCGTTATGCGTTATGCGTTATGCGTTGTGCGTTATGCGTTATGCGTTATGCGTTATGCGTTATGCGTTATGCGTTATGCGTTATGCGTTATGCGTTATGCGTTATGCGTTATGCGTTATGCGTTATGCGTTATGCGTTATGCGTTATGCGTTATGCGTTATCAGCTATGCGTTAAGCGTTATGCGTTATGCATTATGCGTTATGCGTTATTCGTAATGCGTTATGCGTTATGCGTTATGCGTTATGCGTTATGCGTTATGCGTTATGCGTTATGCGTTATGCGTTATGCGTTATGCGTTATGCGTTATGCGTTATGCGTTATGCGTTATGCGTTATGCGTTATGCGTTATGCGTTATGCGTTATGCGTTATGCGTTATGCGTTATGCGTTAAGCGTTATGCGTTATGCGTTATGCGTTATGCGTTATGCGTTATCCGTTATGCGTTATGCGCGATGCGTTATGCGTTATGCGTTATGGGCTATGCGTTAAGCGTTATGCGTTATGCATTATGCGTTACGCGTTATGCGTTATGCGTTATGGGCTATGCGTTAAGCGTTATGCGTTATGCATTATGCGTTACGCGTTACGCGTTAGGCGTTATGCGTTATGCGTTATGCGTTATGCGTTATGCGTTATGCGTTATGCGTTAAGCATTATGCGTTATGCGTTATGCGTTATGCGTTATGCGTTATGCGTTATGCGTTAAGCGTTATGCGTTATGCGTTATGCGTTATGCGTTATGCGTTATGCGTTATGCGTTATGCGTTATGCGTTATGCGTTATGCGTTATGCGTTATGCGTTATGCGTTATGCGTTATGCGTTATGCGTTATGCGTTATGCGTTATGCGTTATGCGTTATGCGTTATGCGTTATGCGTTATGCGTTATGCGTTATGCGTTATGCGTTATGCGTTATGCGTTATGCGTTATGCGCGATGCGTTATGCGTTATGCGTTATGGGCTATGCGTTAAGCGTTATGCGTTATGCATTATGCGTTACGCGTTATGCGTTAGGCGTTATGCGTTAAGCGTTATGCGTTATGCGTTATGCGTTAAGCGTTATGTGTTATGCGTTATGCGTTATGCGTTATGCGTTATGCGTTATGCGTTATGCGTTATGCGTTATGCGTTATGCGTTATGCGTTATGCGTTATGCGTTATGCGTTATGCGTTATGCGTTATGCGTTATGCGTTATGCGTTATGCGTTATGCGTTATGCGTTATGCGTTATGCGTTATGCGTTATGCGTTATGCGTTATGCGTTATGCGTTATGCGTTATGCGTTATGCGTTATGCGTTATGCGTTATGCGTTATGCGTTATGCGTTATGCGTTATGCGTTATGCGTTATGCGTTATGCGTTATGCGTTATGCGTTATGCGTTATGCGTTATGCGTTATGCGTTATGCGTTATGCGTTATGCGTTATGCGTTATGCGTTATGCGTTATGCGTTATGCGTTATGTGTTATGCGTTATGCGTTATCCGTTATGCGTTATCCGTTATGCGTTATGCGTTAAGCGTTATGCGTTATGCGTTATGAGCTATGCGTTAAGCGTTATGCGTTATGCATTATGCGTTATGCGTTAAGCGTTATGCGTTATGCGTTATGCGTTATGCGTTATGCGTTATGCGTTATGCGTTATGCGTTATGCGTTATGCGTTATGCGTTATGCGTTATGCGTTATGCGTTATGCGTTATGCGTTATGCGTTATGCGTTATGCGTTATGCGTTATGCGTTATGCGTTATGCGTTATGCGTTATGCGTTATGCGTTATGCGTTATGCGTTATGCGTTATGCGTTATGCGTTATGCGTTATGCGTTATGCGTTATGCGTTATGCGTTATGCGTTATGCGTTATGCGTTATGCGTTATGCGTTATGCGTTATGCGTTATGCGTTATGCGTTATGCGTTATGCGTTATGCGTTATGCGTTATGCGTTATGCGTTATGTGTTATGCGTTATGCGTTATCAGCTATGCGTTAAGCGTTATGCGTTATGCATTATGCGTTATGCGTTATTCGTAATGCGTTATGCGTTATGCGTTATGCGTTATGCGTTATGCGTTATGCGTTATGCGTTATCCGTTATGCGTTATGCGTTATGCGTTATGCGTTATGCGTTATGCGTTATGCGTTATGCGTTATGTGTTATGCGTTATGCGTTATCCGTTATGCGTTATCCGTTATGCGTTATGCGTTAAGCGTTATGCGTTATGCGTTATGCGTTATGCGTTATGCGTTATCCGTTATGCGTTATGCGTTATGCGTTATCCGTTATGCGTTATGCGTTATGCGTTATGCGTTATGCGTTATGCGTTATGCGTTATGCGTTATGCGTTATGCGTTATGCGCGATGCGTTATGCGTCATGCGTTATGGGCTATGCGTTAAGCGTTATGCGTTATGCATTATGCGTTACGCGTTATGCGTTAGGCGTTATGCGTTAAGCGTTATGCGTTATGCGTTATGCGTTATGTGTTATGCGTTATGCGTTATGCGTTATGCGTTATGCGTTATGCGTTATGCGTTATGCGTTATGCGTTATGCGTTATGCGTTATGCGTTATGCGTTATGCGTTATGCGTTATGCGTTATGCGTTATGCGTTATGCGTTATGCGTTATGCGTTATGCGTTAAGCGTTATGCGTTATGCGTTATGCGTTATGCGTTATGCGTTATCCGTTATGCGTTATGCGCGATGCGTTATGCGTTATGCGTTATGGGCTATGCGTTAAGCGTTATGCGTTATGCATTATGCGTTACGCGTTATGCGTTATGCGTTATGGGCTATGCGTTAAGCGTTATGCGTTATGCATTATGCGTTACGCGTTATGCGTTAGGCGTTATGCGTTATGCGTTATGCGTTATGCGTTATGCGTTATGCGTTATGCGTTAAGCATTATGCGTTATGCGTTATGCGTTATGCGTTATGCGTTATGCGTTATGCGTTAAGCGTTATGCGTTATGCGTTATGCGTTATGCGTTATGCGTTATGCGTTATGCGTTATGCGTTATGCGTTATGCGTTATGCGTTATGCGTTATGCGTTATGCGTTATGCGTTATGCGTTATGCGTTATGCGTTATGCGTTATGCGTTATGCGTTATGCGCGATGCGTTATGCGTTATGCGTTATGGGCTATGCGTTAAGCGTTATGCGTTATGCATTATGCGTTACGCGTTATGCGTTAGGCGTTATGCGTTAAGCGTTATGCGTTATGCGTTATGCGTTATGCGTTATGTGTTATGCGTTATGCGTTATGCGTTATGCGTTATGCGTTATGCGTTATGCGTTATGCGTTATGCGTTATGCGTTATGCGTTATGCGTTATGCGTTATGCGTTATGCGTTATGCGTTATGCGTTATGCGTTATGCGTTATGCGTTATGCGTTATGCGTTATGCGTTATGCGTTATGCGTTATGCGTTATGCGTTATGCGTTATGCGTTATGCGTTATGCGTTATGCGTTATGCGTTATGCGTTATGCGTTATGCGTTATGCGTTATGCGTTATGCGTTATGCGTTATGCGTTATGCGTTATGCGTTATGCGTTATGCGTTATGCGTTATGCGTTATGCGTTATGTGTTATGCGTTATGCGTTATCCGTTATGCGTTATCCGTTATGCGTTATGCGTTAAGCGTTATGCGTTATGCGTTATGAGCTATGCGTTAAGCGTTATGCGTTATGCATTATGCGTTATGCGTTAAGCGTTATGCGTTATGCGTAATTCGTTATGCGTTATGCGTTATGCGTTATGCGTTATGCGTTATGAGCTATGCGTTAAGCGTTATGCGTTATGCATTATGCGTTATGCGTTATGCGTAATGCGTTATGCGTTAAGCGTTATGCGTTATCCGTTATGCGTTATGCGTTATGCGTTATGCGTTATGCGTTATGCGTTATGCGTTATGCGTTATGCGTTATGCGTTATGCGTTATGCGTTATGGGTTATGCGTTATGCGTAATTCGTTATGCGTTATGCGTTATGCGTTATGCGTTATCCGTTATGCGTTATGCGTTATGCGTTATCCGTTATGCGTTATGCGCGATGCGTTATGCGTTATGCGTTAAGCGTTATGCGTTATGCGTTATGCGTTATGTGTTATGCGTTATGTGTTATGCGTTATGCGTTATGCGTTATGCGTTATGCGTTATGCGTTATGCGTTATGCGTTATGCGTTATGCGTTATGCGTTGTGCGTTATGCATTATGCGTTATGCGTTATGCGTTATCCGTTATGCGTTATGCGTTATGCGTTATGCGTTATGCGTTATGCGTTATGCGTTAAGCATTATGCGTTATGCGTTATGCGTTATGCGTTATGCGTTATGCGTTATGCGTTATGCGTTAAGCGTTATGCGTTATGCGTTATGCGTTACGCGTTATGCGTTAGGCGTTATGCGTTAAGCGTTATGCGTTATGCGTTATGCGTTATGTGTTATGCGTTATGCGTTATGCGTTATGCGTTATGCGTTATGCGTTATGCGTTATGCGTTATGCGTTATGCGTTATGCGTTATGCGTTATGCGTTATGCGTTATGCGTTATGCGTTATGCGTTATGCGTTATGCGTTATGCGTTATGCGTTATGCGTTATGCGTTATGCGTTATGCGTTATGCGTTATGCGTTATGCGTTATGCGTTATGCGTTATGCGTTATGCGTTATGCGTTATGCGTTATGCGTTATGCGTTATGCGTTATGCGTTATGCGTTATGCGTTATGCGTTATGCGTTATGCGTTATGCGTTATGCGTTATGCGTTATGCGTTATGCGTTATGCGTTATGCGTTATGCGTTATGCGTTATGCGTTATGCGTTATCCGTTATGCGTTATCCGTTATGCGTTATGCGTTAAGCGTTATGCGTTATGCGTTATGAGCTATGCGTTAAGCGTTATGCGTTATGCATTATGCGTTATGCGTTAAGCGTTATGCGTTATGCGTTATGCGTTATGCGTTATGCGTTATGCGTTATGCGTTATGCGTTATGCGTTATGCGTTATGCGTTATGCGTTATGCGTTATGCGTTATGCGTTATGCGTTATGAGCTATGCGTTAAGCGTTATGCGTTATGCGTTATGCGTTATGCGTTATGCGTTATGCGTTATGCGCGATGCGTTATGCGTCATGCGTTATGGGCTATGCGTTAAGCGTTATGCGTTATGCATTATGCGTTACGCGTTATGCGTTAGGCGTTATGCGTTAAGCGTTATGCGTTATGCGTTATGCGTTATGTGTTATGCGTTATGCGTTATGCGTTATGCGTTATGCGTTATGCGTTATGCGTTATGCGTTATGCGTTATGCGTTATGCGTTATGCGTTATGCGTTATGCGTTATGCGTTATGCGTTATGCGTTATGCGTTATGCGTTATGCGTTATGCGTTATGCGTTATGCGTTATGCGTTATGCGTTATGCGTTATGCGTTATGCGTTATGCGTTATGCGTTATGCGTTATGCGTTATGCGTTATGCGTTATGCGTTATGCGTTATGCGTTATGCGTTATGCGTTATGCGTTATGCGTTATGCGTTATGCGTTATGCGTTATGCGTTATGCGTTATGCGTTATGCGTTATGCGTTATGCGTTATGCGTTATGCGTTATGCGTTATGCGTTATGCGTTATGCGTTATGCGTTATGCGTTATGCGTTATGCGTTATGCGTTATGCGTTATGCGTTATGCGTTATGCGTTATGCGTTATGCGTTATGCGTTATGCGTTATGCGTTATGCGTTATGCGTTATGCGTTATGCGTTATGCGTTATGCGTTATGCGTTATGCGTTGTGCGTTATGCGTTATGCGTTATGCGTTATGCGTTATGCGTTATGCGTTATGCGTTATGCGTTATGCGTTATGCGTTATGCGTTATGCGTTATGCGTTATGCGTTATGCGTTATGCGTTATGCGTTATGTGTTATGCGTTATGCGTTATCAGCTATGCGTTAAGCGTTATGCGTTATGCATTATGCGTTATGCGTTATTCGTAATGCGTTATGCGTTATGCGTTATGCGTTATGCGTTATGCGTTATGCGTTATGCGTTATGCGTTATGCGTTATGCGTTATGCGTTATGCGTTATGCGTTATGCGTTATGCGTTATGCGTTATGCGTTATGCGTTATGCGTTATGCGTTATGCGTTATGCGTTATGCGTTATGCGTTATGCGTTAAGCGTTATGCGTTATG